>NC_089741.1:76702761-76727761 GCF_040412425.1 Macrobrachium rosenbergii | reverse complement strand
CACGATTTGTTGTCTTGATGTGTAGACCAGACTTTGTAATTTAAAGCAAGGGACTTTCGTGGGACTATGTTAGCACGACAAAGGTGGACTAGGACAAAGAGAGAATGGTTGGGTACAAGGCTTAGTCAAGAGAGATTTCCATGGCTAATAAACCCTCTGTAAACGAGAGATTCACGAATTAAACACCAGGAAGGACTCAGTAAAATATGCACAGGACAAGGCGAGCACAGAGGGTGCCAAAGTAGCCTTGAACACACGATTTTATGTAATTATTTAAACACAGGCATTTACGTAACACTGCCCTAACAATGCAAGAATGATATGGAAACACTGGCACTTAGAAATGGAAATAGGGTGTTTAGTACGAGAATTAAAATAGTGTGACTGACTGGAAGAACCTTTGCAACAGATCACTTTACCTTGTAGAAGAGGTGGCTTCAGCGAGGGTAATGCCGGCGGTGGAAGGGCTAAGGGCTTCACTGGTACCAATGCTAAAGACCCCTACAGGATAGGACCACGTGGTAGGGCATGGCTCTCTGAAGGAGGCAGGAATGGAAGGGGGAGATGTGTGTTGCTCATGTTCAGCAGTGTCTCTCTCTCTCTTGTTCCTTCGGTGAGACCCTTATATGACTTCGGTCAGGGGTCACGAGGTTATCCACAGGTAGACTGGGGTTGGTGTTGTTTCCCTATACACAGGCATCATCTATGACTCAAGTCCAGGTGTTCATACCAGCTGTCCTCTCTTAATCTGCCTGCCTGGCGCTATTCCTGCCTCTGGCCAGGCTTAAGTTCTGAAAGCACAGTCTCCCACAGTGTCACATATGCGAGAAGAGAAAGTTGAAAGGGATATAAAGAGTGTGGCTAACAGATTAAAAGAGGGGCCTATATTCCTTTCACCCTTCCTTGTCAGGCAGTGCCTATAATGCACTGTTGCATTTTTTCAGCTTTAAATGAAGCATTTGGTGGCTGGAATTCTTTGGAAAATATAATAACTCCCCGCCCAAGGTGAAATCTTGCACCTTCAGTCGGGTGTGAATGTCTACCAAACCAAGGATTCAACAGACAAATGCTTCATATTACTCTTATTTTCTCGTTATCGGCGCTAAATCTCTCTATGTCATATGAGATATCTGAAAATTTACTTGATAAAGAATTCAATATTTTATGTTAATCACAGAGTAAGGAAAAATAAAGGTTTTAACCTTAGATTACTGTTACTTTAAAACAGGTACATTTACAACTATATGAAAGTTACTGTAAATATTAAAATACACTAACCTTAATTGACCTCCTTAAGGTAAATCTCCAAAGAAATATGAGTAGATGATCATAAGTATTAAAATGCGATAAACCATAAGTTAGTGTTATTTTGGAACAGGAACAGTTACAAATATAAGAAAGTTACTATAAATATTAAACACAATAACTGTAAGTGATTTCCTTAATGTAAGTCTTAAAATAATCATGCACTTAACTTTTAATAGCTGTAATAGTTAAAGACATGCAGTTAGTTTACCTTGAGGAGGCATTACAATGAAATATACATGGTGTTCGTTAGGTGTCGCCATGTTACTTAAGTTGACGGCACAGTGCCAGATATGGCACTGAAATCAATGGTGCTTATGAGCACGAAGCTAAGTACAATGAAGGTCAGACAAATATGTAGGTACACGGTCTTTTCAATTCACGGACTCGAGATTTAAATTACAAGGGAATAACAAAGAAGGCCAATGATAACGTTAAAGGTAAATAATGATTAATATGCCAAAATTATACTCTTTAGGCTACGAAAAATAGCTTAGGTTTATCCTTTTTCCCAAGTGGTTTCAAAGGAAAGTCATAGGACTTACAAAATTGGGATGTCTGTCAATTGCACTTTGCATTGGCAGAGTGGGAAGCAAGGTAAAATATAAGTCTTTGTGAGGTGTAAGATAATGATTAATTGAACAAAACAATGAAAGGAAAAATGTTAAAGGAAAAGGATAAATTACAGAGTTTAAGGAAAATAAATGGGTGAGGAAACCTTACACCCTCTTCTGGATAGAGGTGCCAAGGAACTTCGTAGGATAAAAGGATGGCACTGAGCCAAATTTGCACTGGTGCCAGGAGAGCTCAGCAGCTCTCTTTAAGCTACCTGACATTACCTACGCCCGTGATTTCAGCCACAGATCTCTTTAGGTTGATGGTTTTCCTTGGTAGGGGAATCGGTCAAACCGAGCCCGAGGAGGACACTTGAGTGCCACCTATGTCGGCTTCTTTGGCGGCCAAAGCAGGCTTTATCCCAAGTCGCCGCAGTTCCGTGAGTTCATCGGCCATTTGAGACACAGCAGAATCCTTACCCATGGTTGTGAACTTCAGGGGACAGGAAAAAAGAGGAAGAGGTTGGCGGTGGGCGTGATAGTCTGGCAGGTTACCATGACCAGCTCAGGCACAGTTTGTGAGGCCGCACCTTCGGTTGAGCTTCCGCTGTAGTCGGAAGAATCCGTCTCACTTTCCACCACTGGTAGTGAGCCTGTTTGGGAGAACCGATGGGATCCTGACTGGGATCTCTTGAATAGAGATCGGGGTCATGCTCTGGCGCTGGCACTAAAGCAGGTCCAGGCACTATTATTTGATTTGGAATTTGCTCGTCGTTAGGGGCGGACGGAGCTTGGCACTGCTCAGTGCACACAAGTGGCACTGGCAGGGTTTGTTAATAGAGTTTGGGATCTCCTGGAGGGAGATCTATTTGGGGACCTGGCACTGGCACTGGGGAGGGCCGGACACTGGAATGGGATCTAGACTCAATCTTGATGGAGGGGGCCACTGCACATCGTACTCAGGTGGCACTGGCAGTGTAATGAGAGGAGGCATTTGAGGCTTACCAGTGCCTAATGAATGATTTAGGGAATTTGGACCCCTGGAGTTCTGTAACTTAGTTGGGGACCGGAAGTCATGACCCAGGAGGATATCATAACCTCCAGGAATATATATCTTGCTACTGCAAGGTTCTAAATTTTAGATCTATGAGGTCTTGCGACTCTCAACTGAACAGTAGGGAATATTTTGAATTGATTGATACCCTCAATTGCGACGAGTTTACGTCGGTTAAAGGTAGGTCCATCCGGAACTTTGTCTTTCCATATAAGGGAAATTTGAGCATCAGAGTCATCAAATGCCTTGACCTGGCAGTAGCTACCTCGAGGAGGTGCCACATATATGGGACACTCGGCTGGAGGGCCTAAGGACTTGGGATTTGTAACTGCCAAGGCAATGACAGGAGTACTTGATTTTTTATTAGGGCATTTTGCCCATGTGGGAGAGTGGCCATAAACTTTGCAAGCCGTGCAATAGCTCTGGCTGTAATCCATTTGTGGCACTGCCCCTGAGGAGGATACAGGCTTGTTAGTTGGTAGATTCCCGTGAGAGGGTTTGAAAGGCACCATGGGCGGTGCCTGGGACTTGTTTTGGCACTGCTCAGTGGAATGCTGGGCTTTCTTGCAGAACCCACACACAATGGGTTTTGGCGAGTGCCCATTTTTGGGCAGAGGGGTGCTGAACGTGAAAGAAGGAGGGCATATTTCATGTCCCAGTGAGCTTGCATGGGTGTGATGGGTGTCCCACGTGTCGGCGAGGTGACAGCACTCCTCTAGAGTTGTGGGCGCCTTTTCACATACATGGGTGGCTAGGGCAGAAGGTGAGTAATATAAAAAGTTTTCAATTTTCAACCGCTCGAGGATGTCCTCAGCGGTGGGGGCTCCCAGGGACTCTAGCCATTTAGAGAGGGCCCTATTTGATTGACACACCCAGTCAGACCAGGTCTGTCCTGCTTATTTTATCTGGCCTCCCCAGCATTGTCTCCAGCGTTCAGGGGTGATCTCGTATGCCTTTGTGATCACCTGGCACACTTCCACCCATTTCCCTTGATCTGCCTCAGGGAGGGAGTTGAAAGCAATTAGACCCTTTCCTCTGAGGAATTTTCCCAAGAGTAGGGAGACTTCAGTTGGAGCGAGTGGGTAGGCACTAATAGTTAGGGGAAAATCTGTCAAATTTTGTGACTTTGCCGCAAATGTGGGAAAAAATGTGAAACTTGGCACATATCTATATCTTGGATATAGAAACATTTTTATCTTAAAGGGCAAAGGTTTAAAGGTCAAGGTCAACTAGAGTATAAAGGTCAAACTACAATAAACAGCCCTAATCTAGTATTCAGAGCGCGTAGATATCTAAGTTTGGTCTTAAAATACTACAGTGAATGCTAAAATGATAAAACATACCTCAAAATCTATCTACAACCCTCTCTTGTTTTAAAAATTATTTTAAGAAGGTCAGTAAAAAAAAGTCATTTACCAAGTGTGTGATCTTAAACATTCATAAACAAGTTTTTCTAATGATTTCATGAGAATTTTGTGTCATCCTCCTCCTCCTCCTCCTCCTCCTCCTCCTCCTCCTCCTCCTCCTCCTCCTCCTACATATCATCATGATCATCACCATCATCATCCTCACGATTAACATGATCATGATCCTCATCATCATCATCATCGCCACTAACAAAATCTTCATCAATGTCTTCATCGCCATTCTTGTCCTCATCAGCAGCAATGTAACAACATTATTATTATTATTATTATTATTATTATTATTATTATTATTATTATTATTATTATTATTATTATTATTATTATTATTTATTATTATAATAATAATAATAATAGTAATAATAATAATTAATTTTGTATTATGCACACCAATCAGATTATGCTCATCTTTCGGGATATGAAATGAGATCATGGATCCTGGAAGGTGTTTTTTGTGCAAGGGATCATCTAAAAAAAATTTATTGTGTCCCCTAAATCGTGTGTCAGGTGGAGCTGCAAAGGCGTATGAAACAGTGCTATCACGACTGACTGAATTTGAAAAACTGGGAAGTCTGCCTAAAAACATTCTGTGCAAGCCGAGTGAACTTACTGTAGAGGATTGCGTGTGTAATGAGGCCAGATGGCACAAAGAATGCTATGATAAAGTGTCTGTTAGGTCTCTTCAGAGAGCAAAAGCAAACATCAAATCAATCAGAACAGCCATCATCATCAGAATCAAAAGACGCCACTGAACCTAAGCCCAGACTTTCAGGAAGGTGTAGAACTACATCAGATGATAAAGAATGCATATTTGTGGACAATTAGGGAAAACTACCCTTCACCGGGTGTCAACTATATCCCAGGATGGTAACATTAAGCTGGGAATTCAAATTCTTCAGGATTATGAAATTATGGTTAGATTTCCTCCTGGGGGTGATCTTATGGCAGCCAATGCAGTTTGTCACTTGCAGTGCCTAACAACCTTCAACAATCGAGTGCGTAGCAAGCAACAAGAAGTACACTGCAAGTCTAAAGTTCAAAGCAAAGATTGCTGGTTTCAAGCTCTTGAGATGTATGGTGAAATCAGCTTGGGAGTTGCAGAAGGTAAAAAATATTTTAAGCTGAAAGACCTGAGGGAGAGACTGGATGAGGCATTGGTAAAACGTGGATATGAGGCAAGTTATGCTCATCACACTCGACTGAAAGAGGACATTATTGGTCGTTTTCCTGGGATTAGAGAGGAGACTGATGGAAAAAATGTGCTGTTTGTTTTTCCTGACTCTATGAAGGACATTATGAAAGCTGCAAGTACTGGCACTGCAGAAAGCGACTCCTGGATCATATCTAAAGCTGCAGGTATTGTTCGCAAAGAGATTGAAGATGGACCTTTGTGGAATTTCAGTGGGGAGTTTGAAGACAACTGCCAAGAGAAGACATTCCTCCAGCTTTGACATTCTTTCTTCGGATGGCTCTTGAAGGACCTGCATTGAAGCGTGAACAGAGCCAGTCAGTATGAACTACTGTATTGGTCAACTGATGATTTATAACTGCTTGTCAAAAAGGGCAATATCTAACAAGAGCAAAAGCCGTACATTTCCACTAACTATTTTTCTTGGTCTTTACTGCCATTCACAATTCAGGAACAAGGAATTTATCAACTTTCTTAATAATATTGGCCTCTCTGACAACTACAAAAAAGTAATTCAGCATGAAAGACTAGTAGTCTCACCTCTGTCCAAGAAATTCAAAATGGAGGGCGTTGTTTGCCATCAGAATATTCAGAAAGGTATTTTCACTGTGGGTGCAATAGATAATCTTGATCACAACCCAACACCCACAACATCTAAAGAAGCTTTCCATGGAACTGCTATGAATATAATTTTTTCATACTTTTATCGTGCTTGGTAGGTATACTGAACCTCTTTCTTTTTTCTTTTCTTTTCTTTTGCTAATCTTCACAGACACTGATGTTCTTCATAAAGGATCAGGGCCTGCCATGTCAAGATGTGACCATGAAGAGGTTGATTCTCGCATTTCTGTTCAGTTAGTGTATGCAGCATCAAATCATTCTGTGATCCGGGTAATGATAAGTGCTGCCTTTTATTTCAACTCTATCATTTGTTTGAGAATGATAGGTCAATTGCTATTTTTTTAGTGCATCATGATTGATGTGCTGATAGTTGAAAAATAGTTAGATGAGTAATTAGAACATTCGTATTCTTCATAGGTTCGAACCATGGGCACAGATGTGGCAGTTGTCTTATGCAGATAAATGATCAACCTACCTCCTGATATTGAAGTTTGGCTTGTGATGGGAACAGGAAATAATGTAACCCAACTCTGTATAAATGATGTTATAGAATTTTTAGGTCCACCTATAGCACATGCACTCCCATTTTATCATGCATTCACCAGATGTGACACGGTGTCTACATTTTTTGGAAAAGGAAAGGTAATGGCTTGGAACACATGGACAAAATTAGGTGAGGAATTAATTAAGTAATGGGTAGTTTAACATCTAATGACCTCAGACCTATTACTTCAGAGGATCAAGCTTTTAAAACTCTCCAAAAATTCACATGTAAGTTGTATGACCTAACCACTGACTTGCAAGATGTCATTATACTAAGAGAAGACATTTTCTGTCGAAATACCCAGAGAGTTGAGTGCCTTCGCCAACTCAAGATGCTTTACTACTCCATTCCAACAGATCTCTCTACCAAGCCTATATCTGGGCCAGAAGTGACTGCCCATTACTGAATATGCCCTCACCAGCAGATTATGGGTGGAACGGATGCAGACTCCAAATCATGGATTCCTCGGTGGGCATCACAGCCCCCCTTTTCTCCACAACACTGCAAGTGCAAACAAACCTGCAGTTCTCGCATCTGCAAAAAGTCTTCTCTGTCCTGCACTCGACTTTGCAGTTGTTCCTGTATTGAATAACTTAATAACTAGTGAATCTTAGAGACATCGCAGTGCACAGTATGGGAAGACGATAACCTATTATTATCGATAGTTCTAAAGCTGGAAGCATCCCAAAAAATTGAAATACATATTTTTTAAACTATCGTCAACCTTTCACGATTTAATTTTGAATTTGATTTTGATATAGCATCCAGTGTTTTTATGATAAAAATTTTGTCAATATGATAGCATTCTATATTACTATTTCGTTATCATCCTCAGCATTTTTAGTATGCATATAAGCTATAATGTTTCACATTGCTTGATTGCATAGATTTTTCTAATTCCTGAAATGGAATATACAGTATATATATATTTTATAATTTCCTAATATATTTTGGAAGAATTAAAGAAAAACAGACCAAAAAAATTTTGTGTTGTTTGTCAGATAAATGAAAGGAAGTAACTATGATTTCCCGTTATTTGCTTGTCGTACTGTCCTTTTTTACTTCTATGTGTTTTTTTTTAACAAGTATCACCTTAATTTTATTTTGTACTTCTAAAATGTCTTGTTTAACCTTGTTTCATCACATTTGTCCTTTTTAACAGATCATACTATCATTCAATAACTGAATCTTCAATCGGAAAAAATTAGCGGAGATTTTTTTATCCATTATCTGTCTTTAAATAAATAAGAGTCCTGATGGATAAAATTAGTTCTATTCTTTTCTTTTCTCACAAAATGGGGATCATTTTGAGACCAAAACCACATTTCTAGGCCTTCTGAAGGCTGAAATATAGCTACTTATCACCAAATGACCTTTATGACATGGCTGACCTTGACCCTGACCTTGAAACTTTTGCCCTTTAGGACCAAAATGTTTCTACTACCAAAACATACTACTATTCCAAGTTTTATGTTTTTTTCCACATTTGCGGCAACTTTGCAGTTTTTCCCCTGACTATAAGGACCCTGTCTGCTCGATCGAGTCACACCTCGCGTTTGGCCTCAGCCCACTTGGGCATAAAGGTATGAGCCTGAGTGAGGGAAGATGCGCCAGGAGCTGGAGAGGAGCTGGCAGTGCCAATTTGGGCCATCTGTAGCTCATGGGCCCGCTGCTTTCCCTCCCTTTTGAGCCTATCTTCTCTTTTTTGCTCTTCCCTTGCAAGTCTACCTAGTCTGTCTTACTCTTCCTTCTTCTCCTTTCTCTCTTGTTCTTCCTTCTTCTTCTTTCTCTCATGTTCTTCCTTTGCAAGTTTATCTAGTCTATCTTGCTCTTCCTTCTTCTCCTTTCTCTCTTGTTCTTCCTTTGTGAGTTTATCTAGCCTATCATGCTCTTCCTTCTTCTCCTTTCTCTCTTGTTCTTCCTTTGCTAGTTTATCTAGCCTATCTTACTCTTCCTTCTTCTCCCTTCTCTCTTGTTCTTCCTATGCGAGTTTATCGAGCCGATCTTCCTCTTCCTTTTTGGCCTTTCTTTTGGCCTGTCTCTCCACCTTGGCACCGTCTATTCTTTCTTGGACCCACTCCCTCAGAGTTTGTCCTGACAGTCCCATGTCCTTTCCAGCGGACATATAGAACTTGAAGTCCTCATTTTGTTTGGGTTTCGGATGTCGTAGACATCTTGAAATAACACTTATATGGGTGTGACCCTTCAGAAAATTAATGTCAAAAAGACTCAAATTTCAGGGTGTCAGAAAAGACCCAAGTTTGTTCGTGATGAACTGTTTTCAATATGTCTGAATAAGACTTAGTTAGTTCTTGATGAACGAATTTTAATGTCTCGACGTAAATTGTATTCTATGATGAACTGGTTTCAATATGTCTGAATAAGACGTAGTTTGTTCTTGATGAACGAATTTTAATGTCTCGAAAGACATAAATTGTATTCTATTTCACGCACGGACTCGGCTGGCTATTGCGTGAGTGTTGGGTTTTTTTGGTTCGCCTCGTATGATGGGATTTGTCCACAGGGAACTGATTTTTTAATTGTGTCTTGTATGTTGTGGTTTCGGATTCATGCACAGACTTGGCTGGCTATTGCATGAGTCTTATGGTTTGGCTCAGGGAGCATTTCTACATTCCTGGAAATTTCTTGTATTAGTTTTGCCTCGTAGGGCGTCATTTGTTCACAGGGAACTGATTTTCTTTTATTGTTGTCTTGTAGGACATGGTTTCAGATTCACGCACGGACTTGGCCGGCTATTGTGTTTGGTTAGGGGAGCTTTTGCCCTTTCCCAAGAATTTGGGTTTTTCTTGTGATAAAAAAAAAAGAAAAATACTTTTTAGGGAAGTCGGGATATGGGTTAGGTTCAGGAACTCAGTGAGCATCATGACACTCTTAGAATTTAACCCCTCCCCCTGTAGAAAAATATGCATTATCACTGCGGCATCAGTATTAAAGTGCTTTACATATGTAATTACTTAATTAGTCAATTTTAAAATTAACGTAATTTTTTTATAAACAGCTTTTTTCGTCAAGTCCTTGTTAATGGTTATTGCCGCAAACAAACCACCAATTTTACATATAAATTAATGCGGAAAATGTTTTCTTGGGTTACTGAGTGACCGCTGCTCTTAGTTCGACTGAGAAACACTTGTTAACGACCAACTGCGGTGCTGGAAGGGTAGGAGCAGCAGACACGGACAAAAAGTGACGGAGAACCTGCGGTACCTGTCAAAACCCACAACGGCAGTCTTCAGTAAAAGTTCCAGTCATACTTACCGTGGATTACACTTTGAAGTGATTTAGTGACCTATGGATCCTATCATTTGTATTACGGTCATGTATAACGCAAAATATGCAATAATTCTATCAAGTTACCATTGGACCCGGACCTGCCAAAGGGGAACCCGCTTACCTATCTCCGAAATCACTATAAACAAGGCGAGAAAAGCTATTTTTCTTTGTTTTTTAAAACTGTCCAGATCTTAACTTTTATTCCTGCAGCTTTAATCGATGCTTATGTGATAAGTGTGTTGTTACCTATACTTACCTAAATATACGTATCTTACCTATACTTACCTTAAACATACGTGAATTGCATACTTATTCATACTTATAGTTACTTTGTTTATTTGTTTCATCAGTCAATTTACTATTGGTTTTGTTGAGTTCTGTTTGTTTTTTACTCGTTTTGACGTTTTGTTTACTGGGATAGAAATATATTTTACATTTTACTTGTTTACTTTTGGGCTGTTATTTCATTGTGTCCGATTCTGTTCATACGTGAAATCTTAAGATTTCTTCTTGTACACTATTTCAGATGTGTGTGTATACTGTCGGATTCATTTAATTGGCCTCCGGATGATGCAGCCCAAGTACTCTCACTTCCTATCCTTATGGTTCACGTCAAGTGTTTATTTAGCATTCAGAAGTTGGTTTTTGTGGTTTGATTATATACATTACAATTAAATTCATTGTAACTTATACTTTGTTATTTAATGTATCCCATTTTAACCTATAAATTTAATAAGTTTCCATATCATTAAAATTTGTATAAGTCTCATTTTTATACATGGCGACCATGACAGGATCTGGAAGTTGAGAAGGTGGCTGTGTTTCCCGGAGGTAGGTTTCGGGTCCATGGTGATAATTTGCATAAAATTTACTTTAAGTTACTGTTTGTGATTACTGTTTATACATTAATACACTTCTGCTTATACTAGTACTGCATTTTGTTGTTTTACTGTTGTCTATTGTTACTTATATATTAGTCAAGATGACCGAACTGAAGAGATTAATAACTTCTCGGAAGTTTGTAAGAAAGTCTGTTACGGAGTCGTTTGATCGACGTGAACAGTTCATCTTACTTGAAGCTTCAGATAAGCTAGCACTTAAGTCTAAGTTGACTGACAACATGGCACGTTTGAAGGAATTGGATCTTCAAATACAGGGTATAAAATGGAGTTCTGAAGAAAACGAAAGTGAACTGATGGAGGAATTAGAGGCATGTGAGAATTATCAAGACAAACTACGTTCGTCTTTAGTTAAGCTCCAATCACCTGTACCGACTACACCATCACCCCCAACTCCAGCTCTTCCTCTTTTGAAGAGACCAACGGCTCCTTTACCTCGATACTCTGGGCAGGAGAACGAAGATCTAACTAAATTTCTATCTCAATTTGAGGCAGTTATCAATAGATACGAATACTCTGACTACGAAAAGCTGTTACTCCTAAAGCAGCAGATAACTGGAAGAGCCTTAGTATTGATAGATTCCTTGGAGTCTCATAACCAAGGATATAGTAAAGCAAAGGATCTCTTAGAAAAGGCACTTGCTTCTCCAGACGTTCAGAAATTCAGCACCATCAAGCAGCTATCTGAGCTAAACTTGGACAAATGTGATGACCCATTTGAATATGTATCCAAAGTTAAAGGTATAATAGAGAATGTCCGTAAGTTGAATGTTACTATTGATTATATTTTGCAATACTTTGTGTGGACAGGTCTGAATGAGAAGTTCCGGGATTTACTGATAAATATTACTAACCATACATGGCCTTCAATTGAAGAGATTGGTGATAACTTCTTCACTGCCTGTACAAGATACAATCACCATAAGAAGAAAGGGAAAGTAACAGATCATTCGGTGGATATGGCAATAAATGTGAATTTCACACCAGAGGGAGCTAGTGGAGTTACTCCAAAGTGTTATCCATGCTCCTTGTGTAGCACAGTCCAAGAAAAAAGCTAACCATAACATCAGAGATTGTATGAACTTTATTTCTCCTGTTTCCAAAGTTGAGAAATTGAAGAGTATCGATGGATGTACTAGATGTGGCCTGGCATCACATTCTACTGAAAAGTGCAGATACAAATTTAGAGATTGGTGTGTAAATTGCAAAGGTTTTCATTGGAATTACTTGTGCACTCGTCCGGGGGAAAAACAATCCAATGGCACTGTCCAAGGGAATCTGGACCTTAACAAGAAAAAGCTCCATGAGAAAAGCAAGGGCAAGAAAGACACAAAGGCTAAAACTCCTGCTGAAAGATCCCAGAATAACATTACTACTATTACAGAGGCTTTGAATAACTCAAGTGAGGGAGATACGATTCTTCCAACCTTCACATGTGACATAAGTGGATTCAATGTGCGTTGTATGAAAGACAGTGGATGTCAATCCAATTTTATATCTGAAGAGTTGGCAAGCAGATTGAATTTACCAGTTATACGAGATTGTGTTAAACTTACTGTGAATGGTATCAATGTCCCTAGAAGTTATGACACCAAAGTTGGTTTTTGTGGTTTGATTATATACATTACAATTAAATTCATTGTAACTTATACTTTGTTATTTAATGTATCCCATTTTAACCTATAAATTTAATAAGTTACCATATCATTAAAATTTGTATAAGTCTCATTTTTATACAATTTCCTTAATGCGTCCCATTGGATAGTTACAGGGTTTAGCTAAGGGTTCCCTCAAAAGTACTATATCTCCAACTTTAAGTTCTTTATGTTGAACGGGCTTGTATCGGTCTTTTTTATTCACGGCTTGATATATCAGATTCCCAACAAATTCTTCATTGTATATTTTAATGAGATTATGTCGTACATTTTGTAGTTTCAGTAATGATGAAGGAATCTGATCTGCATTGAATTCCGGATCGGGATCTGTTGGGCCTTGTAGTTGAGGAATTATATTGATGGAAACCAATTCTCTGCCATGAATCAACATCTCCGGGGTAATGATTTCTGGAATGCTCTCTCCTGAAGAGTCCCTAAGAGACTCTTTAAATGAAATTGGCCTTCTGTTCACCAAATGTATAGTTTTGCGAACAATAAAATCAAAATCCCGAAGTGGAAGAACATTATTGCGCATTGCTCCAAATAATAAGCGCTTGGTTAGTTTCACACAAGACTCTACTAACGAGCCGAGTTGATTACATCCCTTGTAATATTGCTAAAATTTAAAGGATTTAATTCCATGTTCCTGTAAATATGCATTTGTCTCGTAATCGTTCAAGAAACTAGAGATCTGATTTGCACCAGCAACGAATTGCGATCCCAAATCAGACAGACACAATGAGGGAATGCCAAATTCATATGTATGAAGTTGCAATGCTCTAATAAATTCCTCTGAAGTTAAATCCATGCAAATTTTCAAGTTAATAGCCCGAGACCACAGACACGTAATACATAACAACCACACCTTGACAGTATTTCCTTGATCATTCTTTATTTTAAATGGTCCCATATGATCAATGAAAATCTCCCTGTACGGTATGTTTTCAGGATTAATCCTGAACTCTGGATAATGACTTTGATTTAGTTTAATTACCCTCTCGTTTAATCTCTTACAAGTAATGCAGTTTGACAGAACTTTTTTCACAGCCGAGTATATATGGGTAATCCAAAAGTTTCTTCTAAGTTCCGCCAACAAAGGATAGCAACCAGCATGTGAGAGCTTCACGTGCAATTCCCTTATAATCAGAGGAGCCAATATACTGTCCTTCGATATTAGTAAAGGATAGTTGAATTTGTTAAGATGTTGGACTTCCTTCAATCTTCGGCATTTACTCTTTACCCTCACCATGCCATCTGAATCAAGAAACAAGTTTAACTGTGCAACAATATTAGGCAGATTCTTCAACTGCTTCTGTTTTGAGTGAAAATAATCAAAGACATCTGGGAAGTGGATATGTTGATCCCTGATTATAATCTGCCTACAAGCTTCATCATAAAAGTTAAAGCCTTCATCTTCAACTTCAAAGTGATCAAGAGCTGGATGTTTACTTTTAAACTTTGATTTCAAAATGCTGCAGAACCTGAGCACCACCGCATGCACTCTCACAGCCTTCTCAAAACTAGAAACCCTATTAAAAGAGAAAAGATGCTCCGAGCCCACATGCGGAGGTGAACAAGCACTGCCACAATTTGTCTCTACTTTATGCATTCGTTTTGGTTCAAACAAGCCAGGTATAATGAAAGACAATGTGCTGTCACTACAGATCACATTGCTTTCGCTCTCTGTAATGAACTTAGGACCAGTTATATAGTTTGTTTTCATCAGCTGCCTAAAGGATAAAGGTCTGGTGATGCAGTCTGCTGGATTATCTTCTCCAGACACAAAAGAAAATTTCATACAAGAATCCTCACACAGCTTATTGATATACTCTAACCTATTGAGTATAAAGGGTTGCTTTTTTGTAGTTTGTCAAGTTTCAAGGCGTAAGACTGCAGCCAGGTCAGTACCACCAAACTGTCAGAGTAGACTTCGCATCCAACTATCTCAATAGGATCAATGTAACCAAATCCTGAAAGTTCATTCTTCAAATCCTTTACAGTTTCAACGGTTAATGCAAGAGCTTGCAATTCCAAGCTTGGTATGGATTTTGACTCCAATTGTTTACTCACCAGTTTATTTCTTGCTAAAATAAAGTAGAAATATCTGTTATACAGATACATTGCAGTGCCAAACAGAACCTTACTACTATCAGCAAACCCAACCAATTTATAATTGTCAGTACGAGCACCAAAATTCCGTGGGAACTCCACAGGAGGTGCAGAATTGGCCTGCTTGCAGATATTCTTCCATTCATTGATCAAAGGAGCAGCAAGCTTTTCATCCCAATCTAATTCTGGTCTACACTTAGTCCGGGGGCCACTACCAAGAAATTTTGAAAAAATTGCCCGGCATGATATAAAAGTTTGGTGTTAATATTTAGTTAGAAGAACATCTGAGGCCATAAGAAATCAATGTTGGACTTAATGAAACTCTTGCAAACTATCTCAAAATTACTGTTTTTAAAGTTTTTTAAACATTCGCTGAGTACAACAATAGTAAAACATCTGTAGTAAATTTAAAGTTTTCCTTGATGTGCAAACTAGTAGTATGGTTTACCAGTATATTAGTATCTTAATTAACTCACTAAGCTGGACCAGTACTTGAAATTTTAGTACATTCCATTTGCAATACACTGAAGTTGAAATACAATAATATGATTTATGTAATGGAAACTATAAACACAATTATATTTGTTTTCACCATGAACTAATAACCAACATAATTATATAGTATTTAGGTTGCAAAATGTTACATATAATGAATTAAACATAAAAAGCAACTTAAAATAATACATAAATGTACTTTAAAAAATTACCATATGAGCAATGCACAGATATTCTTTTAGTATATTAAGGCTCATCATCCTCAGAGGAGTCAGTTACATATACAGTCCTACTACATTTTCTAATTGTCCTAGACAAAGGCACCCTACAGAACAGGGAACATCAGCTTTTGCACAAGAACATCCCCTCAAACACTTGGATTTTTTACACATGCAATGTACAAATGACTTTATATCAGGTTTTGCTGGCATAGACATTGTGATAGGAATTAGGATTCCATTTTGAAGCTTCCATCCAAAATCACAAGGTGAGGGGAGTGCTAAATTAATGGCACTAGCATTCTTGCTTGCCTGCTTATACAAAGTTAACTGGTACAAGGCACGCAATACATGAAAATGAAATGCATTCTCGGTTGGGGGAAGTACTCTCAGATCAGACTTTGTTGATGCAAATATGTGCTGGCGAAGTGTGTTTAAACATGTTATACCAGTGTCGTTGTGTCCATAAAGTGCAATGAAATACTTTCTTGCATCATTGTATGTAGCATCCAGTTTTCCTGTATGCTGAGTTGCATCATAAGTGTCTAAATGTTGCAGTTGCCCCAACAGATTCAATCCCACCTTTGCAGCCCTACGTTTACCTCGCCTATATGGATAACTCACTGTATCACATCCACTGAAGATATAGGCTATGTGCTGAGTAGAGTAGCTGTCATCTCCTTTGGATTTCGTTCATATTTTTCACTCAACGATTTGACAAGGTTGTGCACAGGGAAAAATTTATTGCTCCCCTGAATCCAAAGTTCCTTTAATCCCTCAAATCGACAGAAGTGGTACATACATAACATTGTAATGTCAGTGTCTGTTGCGTATACAACTGCACGTTCATATTTAAGATGATCCACACAGTAGGCAATATGTGCGATAAGCCTTGTGTCTGCTTCCTCGTGTTCAGCACAAGAGAGGCTCAGCAGATCAGTAGTAGACTGCTTTGAAATGGCAACTGTATGTCCGCTGTCCTCATGATCCATTCCACCTAAAATGAAAGTAACATCATCTGGAAGTTCTGCTGAACTCTCACATAATGAGCAATAGAGAAAGTGAAGGAGATTTGCCTTGTTCTTTGGGTTTGCCATTAACTGTTTCCATTCTGGGATATCAAGATTGCTGGATACACAAAATTCCTTTGAGTTCTCTGTCTGGCCTCTCCTTTTCCTCTCATAAGTCTTCACACTGTGATCACTGTCAGTGTCATACCTATCACCAACTATATTAATACATGAACAACTGGTTGGCTTCATTTGGAGAATACGTTGGAGATAGGATTTGAAGAGTTCACCAAATGTTTTTGCACATGAATGCTGAAATCTGTTGACAAACGACATCATGTCTATGAGATACACTGTCTGTAAAGGTGAATCTGGCAGTGTTGGTTGTGAAATATCTTCTTCAAATCCTGCCTCTAACATTAGACTTGTTAAAAGTTTGACTTACAACCTTTGCGCATTGAATATCCTGCTGCAAGTGTGCAATTTACATCAAAGAGTGACAGAGGATAAGCAGTCCATTCATGACTAAAGGCTTTTTCTTGTTTCATCATCTGCATTTTGAGCAAAGCACAATGCTCTGGTAACCGAGCTCTCATCTTTATATATGTCAACAAGGCTTTGAGTTTTAGACTTTTTTTTTATGCCTGATGCAAATGTCACCATATGTGGAGCTTCTAATTTGAGACCTGTATGTTCTGCCCTACTCAATGCTTGGTTCCCTAATTCCTTAGCTTCTATCAATGTTGTGGATGGACATTTTTGTCCAGTAGCAACATTGATGAGGTCTGTTTGATTTGTGCAAGAAAAAGGATTGATCATTTTCTCAGTAATAACATTTCTGACTTTCTCTACAAGTTTTATATCCTGCATGGCCTGGCTGTGTGAATCGCCGTGATGGGCAGAATTGGACTGACCCATCTCAGCCATTGCTTTAATGCTTTCCGAAACCTTTGTCATGAATGGAGCTGCCTTTACATACTTTTCTCTGGATGCTGGTGCCTGAGAAATTCCCTTGAACAAAGAGGTTTTCCCTTCACTATCATAAGTTTGTTCAAGGGCCATGTCCGTCCAAACACCATTAAATTTACCTCCCACACAATGCACCGTGAAATGGCCCTTCATGAAGTTTGCATGAGTTTCAGGATGTTTTTGTGGGAGCTCTTCCATGTCTTTTAAATATAAAGGAAGGCAAACCATGTACTTTGTGTGTTTTGCTGAAACAGTGTATGGTAACATCTTCCTTACTGAACTGAGATGTTTCATCCAATCTCCCCTTTCTTTCAGCATGAATGTATTCTTTTAGTATACATACCATATCAATGTACATGCACCAATATTTGCCAGTAACAGTCATACTGTCTTTGAAATTATTCCATACGGTTGTAAGTGAAAACAGCTGTGCTTTGATTTGTTCACAGAGTAATTTAGAGTTTTGTGAATCATGTATCTTCAAATTGTTAAGAAGCATATGGAAAGAGTTGTACAAATCAATGTTTTCTGGATATATTTCTGCTCTCATCCATTCTTCAAAAGCCTCCCATAGTAGTCCAATCATGCTTTCACTTATTATTGAGTGGTATCTTACCATTTTATCATAATCTTTCCCTGCAATCACTTTATTTGCAGTTCCTCCTTGACACACTCCACTTTCAACAAGAAGTTCCTCAATGCCACCACCTTTCATAAAGAATCCAATGGTTCCCATAAAGTTTTCTGCTATGTGGAATCCACCCAGTCGCACCACCAGATTGGCATACAGCTCAGGATGTCTAGTTGTGATACCTGTAAGAAAAAAGACTTCAATGTGCTACACAGTATCTTTCTTAGTCTCATATTTTTTCTTGAAATTACATGGCTCAATTATCATGTTTTCATATTATTGATATATTAAAAACCCCGTAGTAGAGATGCGCCAAGAGTTGTTGACTCTTTTCCCAGTAATATTCATTTAAAAATTTTTCATGTATAGCTCCTCACACTATATGTCTGAAACTAAGTACAGTAATCAAGTCATTACTTATTTGTGCTAAATTATTCCTAGTACATACCTTTGACAATGTCATAGATGGCTTGATCAGCTGTGACTACAGTGCTTTTTTGTCCCAGTTTGCTTGATAGTGACACAAAGTAATCCAGAGATGCCTGTACAACTCTAGGATCTGTTGGTGACTGCGGAAATAGAGGTCCATATCCAATGACTGTAGAGTGCTTTGTTGTTTCGCACAGTTTCTCATTGAACTGATTCCATGCTGTTGTTCTTGCCATATCACTATCATTCTCCTCGTTCATGTACTGCAAGAGCATTACTGCCCACGTAAAGTAATCATTTTCTATCAAGCTTGAAATACACTCCTCCAGACTACTCAAAGGCACATTCTCTAAAGATCTTGCTTTTCGCCTATCTTTTATGCTGATACAACTTTCTGATACCATAAAGGTTGCAGGTTCTTCAATAGTTTTTCGTCTTGTTTTTTTCAGTGAAACAGATGCAACAGATGTTTCATCCCCCTCTACATACTGATAAATGATATGGCTTGTTGCATGCAGTGTTGAGCCATCTGGTGTATTTTCATGGAAATCTAGATTGTCGAATGCATATTGGGTAAATCGACTGGAAACAATTCCAGATGGGATAAAGTGTCCATATTCTATAGACTGCTGATCAACATGTTGAGCCTCTGCAGTAATGAACCTTTGGGTATTGTCATAACTGACTGTATGTCAGAACCTATTCATGATGTTAACCATGGTTTTGCTACCAGTTTGTTTCAAAATATGTATTGCCAGGCCCACCTGCTTTGGCATAGGCAGATTTGTAGTTTGAAACATGAGATCTTGTGCAATGTTCAGAACCTTGTGGTGTTGTTTATCTGGCAAAAGCACCCTACCACATGGATCTATATCTGCACCAGTATTTGTAATTATCCATGCTACGTGATTATAAAGATCATCTGGGATACTGTCAGAAGCAGAATCATAAGATATCTCTAATCCAGGAGAATCTTCAACATTATCTACAGTTTGCGATGAGCTTTCTCCTACATCAGTTCTTTTTCTGTATAGCTGTGATTTTGCTCTTTCTTTCATCACAGACCTCAGATGTTTTGACAAACCAAAGAAGTCAGTCTGAGTACTTAAAGACTGGTTGATATCACTGTCACTTTCATCAGATTCTACTTGTATTTCGGAATCATTTAATTCATGTTGCAAGCTAGCCACTAGGGAGCACATCTCTGACACTGTAATCTTTGATGAACAGACCAAACTTGCCTTTCCTCTTTGAGGCACTATCTGGATGTCACTCCCGAAGTGATCAGCCAGACGTTTTTGAAACCTGTCTGTTCTATATAAATCTGCATTGCCTGCTTTATTTTCTTGAAGGAGTTCCCTGTATCTGTTTCGCAGTTGAGTAATAAAAAAACCAGATCGCTCCTTTAATAAGGGTTTTGTAATTTCAGACACTAGTTGAGAGAAAGCATCATCATGAACACGATAAATAGAAACTGAGGTTTGTGTTGGTCTCCTGTTCATGAAATGATTCATACATGACTTATGATACCGAAAATCTGAAGCAATCATATCTATTGACTCTTCTGTATGACCTTGAATCTTGACTAGAATATCTTCATCTTTTAATTTCTTAGCTTTCTGGTGTATAGCATTTTGCTTTTGCTTTGTGGCTACAAGGATAAGCCGCCATTCTCCCTTTGAATCTCTTTTTTTATTGCAAATAAAGCAACATGCCTTGAAGTTGACTGAAGACCTTTTGCGTAAATCAACAGAGAGAGC
Organism: Macrobrachium rosenbergii; assembly: GCF_040412425.1. Classification (NCBI taxonomy): domain Eukaryota; kingdom Metazoa; phylum Arthropoda; class Malacostraca; order Decapoda; family Palaemonidae; genus Macrobrachium; species Macrobrachium rosenbergii. The sequence goes on along the minus strand of NC_089741.1, from coordinate 76,707,604 downwards.
AACAGAACTAGTTTCAGGGTTGTTTTCCTCAACTCTGGACTTCTTTACAGCATGCTGTGATACACTTTTCTTGTGAGTATAGTTGCTGCGACATGTTCTGTGACACACAGGTTTCATGGCTAGAAACTTGTTATCATCCATCATAACTGACCAAAGCCTGTCATAAACTTCATCTTGACGCATTTCCACTGCATATTTGAAGGCACCAAACCCCCTTTTCGTTAAGCTGTTTAGGTCACTGTTTGTGGCACTGCTTTGACAGATCACACACTTTGTAAAGTCAGTATCCTGGCATGAGGATCTTTTTGTTGTGAAAACAGGTTCCATGTTAGTAACTTATCTAAATTTTTCACCTGGAAGAAAATAAAATAGTATGTTAATTGTTAATACGATATTTGATGCAAGATCTGATAAAAACATTGTAAAAATTCAAGTTTTATATCGTTTGTTTAATATATCCATTGCTACTTATCCGTTGGTACTCTTCGTAAAACGTAAATATACAACAAATAGATTAATATTTTGTACTCTTTAATTAATTATTAGCATTTCAGTACACAATACTACACATCTCACAGTTGCAACACTATAGTGCTTGAAACTGGAGCCAGTATTATAATACATGGGAGCAGAAAACTCTACGGATAATTCAGCGAAATTAGAGCCATACACCACTGCAGTCAAATAGATGTTGACCTACTTTTGCAATAGAATTTTGAAAGCCAACATTGGTTTTCATGTGCTGGAATGTGTCCTCTATAACCCTGAGGGGTCAAAATTTTTATATCAGAGGCTGTAAGGTTAGACCTGTTTTTTGCAAGCTAGAGATGTCTGGCCCCCCGACTAACTGCAATCTGTGTAGAAATAATCTGGCTCGATTCAGCATAGGTCCATTGAAATTAAGAAGATCGAATTGTGAAGCTATAGTAGATAAAACTTGTCTTTTTGTTGATGAATTTATATCTAGTTGTATGGGTTTTGTAGACAATGTATCACTCATTCGATCCCACTCAAGTCCCAGCAGTTTACATTTTGTTGGAGTCTCTGTTTCCTGAATTTTGTCAATTTCATTCTGTAATGACATGTCATTTGACAAAAACTGCTGAAGTGAAAACTTATATGGACTGAAAATATCCTCCAACATTGTATACATCCACAACAAACACCTGACGTTTCTGCCGTAAATGCACAGTTGTCCATATAAGACAACTGATAAATGGTTCTCTTGAGTTTCATCAATGGAAAAGAATCATTCGTAGAATCCAGTATCAATATCTTGTACAATCCAAGCATTAATAATGCAGGTGAACATCTAAGTCCAAAAGGAAGTCTACTATTCTTATAGCCAATAATTGAAAAAATCTCCTCTTCAAGATTTCTAAACCACAAAAAACAAAGGCGATTTTGGTCGACTTCCTCAAGACCTATATTGTTGAATGCCTTCTTTATATCAAAGCAACATAGTTTGCTTCCGAACCTCAAATTGATAATGGAAGTGGAGAGCTTCTGATTTAATGTTGGACCTGCATGCATAGTTTGATTGTGATTCATACTTCCTTTGTCACTCAAATTGGACAGGAACACAACCCTACATTTTGTGGTCTCACGATCAGGCTTAAAAATGCCCATAAAAGGCATGAAACTGGACTCTGGATGCTCCGTCTTGAATTGATCCAAATTTTCAATTCTCTCAATTATACCAGCATCTGCTTGCTCTTTAAATACCATATTTATCTGCTTCAGTTTATAGTCTAAATTTCCTTGCAATTTTCTTTGCAAGCTTGACAGTATTTTCTCTGATATATTGAAATTATGTCCCAAAAGGTGAGAAACTCTAGGGTTCCAGAGTAATGGCATTATCAGCCTCCCTTCACTTGTAGTTTTCTCTAAAACGTAATTGACTAACTGAGTATGAATTTCAACAGTTTCAGAGTACATTGAAGTATCTCTGTGTAATGCTTGGTCACAAACAGAATCAAGTACATCCTTGTCAATATCAACTAACCCACCGACTTCATCATCCTTTCCTTCCAAAACAAATGATTCATTTCTATTTTCGATTTTACCATAATCTATATTAGAGGTTTGATAAAACTTAGCTTCTTCCGAAGGCAGGTAGTCTGGGGTTCTATCAGTTATCGAAATGTAGGAAGACGACGAGACTTCAGGGGCATATGGTAAATAAGGCAGATCATGTAAAATAGTCTCAGTTGCTCCTTTAACACAACACCATGAGGAGTCCTTGAATATATAGATTTCTCTCCGAATACAATTTCAGTCTCAGGTATGCAATAGCTGGATTTTGATCCCAAAATAAGCTGAATATCAGAAATATCTTCTGAACCATCCAAAAGTCTTGTATCTGCCAATTTATATCCTTTTGACAGAAATCCATTCACAACTCTGTTCAACTTGGGAAGATTCAAAGTAATATTTATATTAGGATGGCACAATGCATAAATCACTCTTGAATCCTTGCCAAATTTCATTTCCACCTCAACAACTTTGGCCCAACAGATCCCGATCCGGAATTCAATGCAGATCAGATTCCTTCATCATTACTGAAACTACAAAATGTACGACATAATCTCATTAAAATATACAATGAAGAATTTGTTGGGAATCTGATATATCAAGCCGTGAATAAAAAAGACCGATACAAGCCCGTTCAACATAAAGAACTTAAAGTTGGAGATATAGTACTTTTGAGGGAACCCTTAGCTAAACCCTGTAACTATCCAATGGGACGCATTAAGGAAATTGTAACAAATATAAACAATGAAGTTACGGCTGTGAAAGTCTTTAAAGGGAAAACTGGAGAAATATTAAAACGGTACTCTAGTTCTATAATTCCTCTTTTGTCAGTCCCAGGCGATGATGAGAAGCAAGGTGTACCAGACACTGAGAATGTTCATATTGTATCATCACGTCCTAAAAGAAAAGCAGCTATACAGGGTGCTGCCAAAATTCACCAAATTTTGGCTGAATCTGATTAGGGACTTTTCATTACTGTATATATGTTACTATTGTTTTATTTGGATTCTTTTGGTTGGTTTTTATTTTTGGGTAATTTTCATGTAAATACATTTACTTTATATACTTTTGATTTCATACTAAATCAAAATCTCTCCCCTGGAGTGTAGAAAAATATGCATTATCACTGCGGCATCAGTATTAAAGTGCTTTACATATGTAATTACTTAATTAGTCAATTTTAAAATTAACGTAATTTTTATAAATAGCTTTTTTCGTCAAGTCCTTGTTAATGGTTATTGCCGCAAACAAACCACCAATTTTACATATAAATTAATGCGGAAAATGTTTTCTTGGGTTACTGAGTGACCGCTGCTCTTAGTTCGACTGAGAAACACTTGTTAACGACCAACTGCGGTGCTGGAAGGGTAGGAGCAGCAGACACGGACAAAAAGTGACGGAGAACCTGCGGTACCTGTCAAAAACCCACAACGGCAGTCTTCAGTAAAAGTTCCAGTCATACTTACCGTGGATTACACTTTGAAGTGATTTAGTGACCTATGGATCCTATCATTTGTATTACGGTCATGTATAACGCAAATATGCAATAATTCTATCAAGTTACCATTGGACCCGGACCTGCCAAAGGGGAACCCGCTTACCTATCTCCGAAATCACTATAAACAAGGTGAGAGAAAAGCTATTTTTCTTTGTTTTTTAAAACTGTCCAGATCTTAACTTTTATTCCTGCAGCTTTAATCGATGCTTATGTGATAAGTGTGTTGTTACCTATACTTACCCTAAATATACGTATCTTACCTATACTTACCTTAAACATACGTGAATTGCATACTTATTCATACTTATAGTTACTTTGTTTATTTGTTTCATCAGTCAATTTACTATTGGTTTTGTTGAGTTCTGTTTGTTTTTTACTCGTTTTGACGTTTTGTTTACTGGGATAGAAATATACTTTACATTTTACTTGTTTACTTTTGGGCTGTTATTTCATTGTGTCCGATTCTGTTCATACGTGAAATCTTAAGATTTCTTCTTGTACACTATTTCAGATGTGTGTGTATACTGTCGGATTCATTTAATTGGCCTCCGGATGATGCAGCCCAAGTACTCTCACTTCCTATCCTTATGGTTTACGTCAAGTGTTTATTTAGCATTCAGAAGTTGATTTTTGTGGTTTGATTATATACATTACAATTAAATTCATTGTAACTTATACTTTGTTATTTAATGTATCCCATTTTAACCTATAAATTTAATAAGTTACCATATCATTAAAATTTGTATGTCTCATTTTTATACACCCAGCCACAAAAATAAAATAAAAAAAAAATAAAAAGAAAGGACGTAGCATAAACCTTAAAAAAAAAAAATGCCTGGAGAGACACTGATAACTGGCGCAGAGAGTGGCATTTAAGGTTTAGGTACTGATACAAATTGGTGGGTTAGAAAGCCAGCAGTTTTTAAAAGTACACTTCTATTTATTTTTATATAAGTGGTAAGTTCATCGTCAAGAGACGGATAAGTTAAAATTATATTATTTGCAAGTTACGCTGATAAAGGTGTGTATTTTTCCAAACCTAATAAGAGCCTTTTCCTCCAATTCTAATATGAGAACAAAACCTACTTCTATTATGCATGGGTAATGTTCACCTAAGTCACATGGGTACTAATTTGCCTTTCCCTTTTTTTAGCTTCCCTCACACGAGACCTGGTTACCACTTGGGTTGGCGCAGTAACTGACAGCTCAAGGTCGTCTGGTACGCACCTGGCAACAAAAGGAAATGACCAGCGTGGGAATTTCCCGAGACTGACAACCCTTATGCAAACATATCCCGCTTATGGGTTATTT
>NC_089741.1:76685261-76700261 GCF_040412425.1 Macrobrachium rosenbergii | reverse complement strand
TATATGTATGTATGGATGTATAACTGAATCACGAAAATATGGAACATGATGAATATATAAATAAAGATAAAATCCACAAGGGAAACGGAAACACTGCAGTGCTGCAAGGCCTTTCGACGCTAATCCTTTACTTAGCAGACTGAAGAAAGATAAAAGTATGTTTACAAAGAAAGCTCATATAAATGACAGATGGGGATTATAAAGGAAACATATGTACCTGGAACCCAACACAATTGAAGAATTAGTAGAACTGCCAAAACAGGATTAAATATTTAAGAGGTGTTTACAAAGGATTAGGATCAACCGTTCAGGAGCAGGGACAGGGCAATTAAAAGATTATACAGGTTCGTGACTGACCACCTAAAAATTTTTAGTACAACACAATAATTCTCTTTTTTTTTTAAACAATAATAACTTTTTGCAAGATGAATATTTTTACAAATAAAAAAAATATATATTAAACATACAGATATATATAAAATATATATCAAGTAGCTACCTTGTAATTAAGTCAGTGATTTTATCTTTTAGGTCATTCTTGAACATTTTTCTAATACAGGGGTCCAAATAATACATGCCAGGGCTAGGATTAAAATTACAACTGGAAGTAAGCTGGATAATAGCAGACTCCAATAGATTTCTTGAAGAGAAATCTTTCGATCTGGCAATCACTGAACTTTCAGTCCAATTTATTCTGTGAGAGTTTTCACTTAAATGAATGAATATAGCATTGGATGCTTGTCCAGTTTTGACTGAATACTTATGTTGCTTAATATGTACATCTAAATCTTTGCTAGATTGGCCAATGTAAGAAGAGGGGCAAACCAAACATGGAATTTTATATATTATGTTGTTGTTTTCTTTAGGGCTATTTTTTTTATTAACATTCTTTTGAGTGTGTTATTATAAGAAAAAACGAGGTTTACATTAAAAGGTTTTAACAATGATTTTATGTTTTCAAAACCACTAAAGTAAGACAAGCTAAGAATGTTCTTAGGTGTTTCTTTCTTCATGTTACTTTCACTATAAGACTTTTTGTGGGCTTTGTTATAACAAATATCTAGTATATGTGAAGGATAACATAAACTGTCCCTATTTTTCTTATATATTCAATTTTTTTATCCAAATACTGGCGACTGACAATGCGCAAGGCTCGTAAAAACATAGAGGAAAAAATTAATATTTTGATGTTGAGGTGATGGCCTGAGTAAAAATGGACATAAGTTATGTTGTTGGTTGGTTTCCTATAAATACTGAATTTACATTGAAATGGTTCGCTATGTATTAAAACATCTAAGAAAGGGAGGCAATTGTCTTTTTCTAATTCTAACGTAAACTTAATGGATGGTACCTGGTTATTCAAATTACAGAGTAAATCATTTACATCAATACCAGCAGGCAAAACAGCTAAAATATCGTCAACATACCTATACCACTTTAAAGGCGTATAAATGATATTAGGTATATATCGTTTTTCAAAGAATTCCATGTACAAGTTTGAGAGGAGTGGGGATAAAGTGTTGCCCATTGCCATACCAAATATTTGTTGGTAAAATGCACCATTGAATATAAACTTACAATCACAAATGCACAGCCTAGTGAGAGAAATGATATGACTTATAGGTAGAGGTAATTCGTGATGGATTAATTCATTACTAAGATACCCTAAAGTCCCTATAGATTCCATTTTAGAGTATCTTAGTAATGAATTAATCCATCAAGAATTACCTCTACCTATAAGTCAAATAATTTCTCTCACTATATATATATATATATATATATATATATATATATATATATATATATATATATATATATATATATATATTCACTTATTTGGAAAATTTGTATATGCAGCCCATTAACTAGGAACTCAAATTTAATGGCGGCTGGAGGAGAACTCCACTAGGGGTGGATATACGAGTATGTAGAAGTCCTACCCTATATCATATGATTTTGGGGGATGATGCCGTTGTCTTAGCCCCAGCATCATATGATTTTGGGAGACAGAAAGCCGTTAGGGACTGAAAGAGCAGTCAGGACCTTAATTGGGCTGCTATGCTGACCCTTAGGAGTCTTAGCTATAAGACCTATTTCCCTCCAACCTTTGTGCTGGTTGTTATTGGCTTTCAAATTGACTGATGTCCTTGTGCCCTGCCCTAGAAATTGAATGGGGACATCATGGTGACTTCTCTCCATGACTCTGCTACGGACCGCCAATGTACCAAGGTGTTGGGGTCTCTCTCCCTTTAATACCGGTCATGTGTCGGAACTTCTGCGGCTGAAATTCATATTTTTCAAGAGAGCTCCATGCACAGATGCAATAAGGTACACCCTGAAGTACAATTAATGCTAGTATTCCTTCCCTTTTCATGAATTTCTCTCCATTTTCAGTATTTCCAACTTTTCATTCTCCCAAAAAGAAAGCCTTTTGTTTCCCACAGCCTAGCATTCACATTTGCCCTCATGACTTGTTCCAAGCTTAAATGAAATTTTTCTGTGATAATAATTAGAGCATTCCCATCTAAGTGTAATCGTGTGCTAATTAAATCTAATTGATAATTTCGTACGTCATGCATAAGTAATTTCATGTGAGAGAACTTCATCAGATCTGAATGCTAACCTGGAATTCTTTTCCAGAATCCTGTTATCTGGCTCTTCGAGTGTTCTGCCCTGCCCTTGTGAACCAAATAGCCTTAGACGTTTAACTGCCAACTTGCTACATGCAAGAGTCTTCTGACTACCAGCTGTCCAGGGGCATGTGATCGACCCTGTCTGCGTTCACATTGCGCTAAAACTAATAGTCATCAGCTAGTCTCAACAGCAGTGGTTTTTGTTTGTGTGTCAAAACTCTTTTATGGCTGTAGCCTTTCCTAGATTTGTTTATTTTGCTACTTAAAGTCTTACCTTTATTGCACATTGCATGTGCCTTGTTTGCTGCCCGGTTGGCCAATTCACATTACTCCTCTGATTGCTGAGCTTGTAAATATATTCAGGGTAAAGTTACTTGACTGGTTTGAAAGGTGACCTTCCATTTTCCCTGTTGAATAGAGGTAATATCAAGGTAATTCATCTTAGTAATTACATTTATTGCTTACATTCTGAGTGCTAGGTGTTGGCCCCTAAAACAAATTACGTTCAAAATTCAATTTAACTCTTCCAACTGGCCTCAGACTGCAACAGTGTCGAACTAGCCAGGCTCTTAGTCGAATTAGTAACGAGAATTAACTTTGCTATTACTAGACTAAGAAGGAAAGCAAACTGAGGAATGACGTAATTCATAAATAATTCAATTCCATTATTCGCAAGGCAAAATATAAAGGGTGACAGAACTGAAGCTAAAGATAACAAGATAAGGGGTATTATTATAATTGTTGTAATATTAAGGATACGTTAGGAACAGAGAGGGAAGAAGTGTTTTAAAAAGAAGTGATTTTTAGCCAATTTTCTGGTTAGAATATTGTATAGGATAAAGGCCAGGTCGTCAAAAAAGTTCTTAAGTTAGCAACACAGAATAACTTCCCGTGAAATTTCATGTCATGAGAAGAATAGCAGTTGTGTTGAGATGCCAGAGGACTGATATTTAGGAATTATGAAGTGCTTTGCCAGGGATTTATTACATGTGTCAGCCGTGAACAGTTAGCTAAGTGCGTTGTTCGAAAACAGTTACCGCAGAGGAAATGTACAATTCCTGTGTTAGTGAAGCGTTGTTCAAATATTTGTGTTTGCTAAAATATGTGTGACAACTGCTAGCAGCTCGGCACATGCGTGTTCCATCACCTCACTCCCACAATTCTAAGACTGCCATATCCAATTCAGATGTACATTTAATGTTTTAAGTAAAATAAAGGCATTGTTGATGTTTTAAGTTAAATAATTGGATTCTGCATATCACCACCAATAATTCAGTCAGAAAAGTTTAGTGTTCTTTTCCTTAAATTTTAAATCACCAATCGATTGTTGTATCAGGTGATTGACTCCACCAGTACCAGCTGTTTCTCTCCTATGCATTCTGCTTCACTTCTAATAGTTCACTTGCCGAACGAAATTCCATTTCTTTTCGCCCCTTAATGTAAACCCTAATGGAAAATTTTGATAGTAATTTGAAAACCCTTTCCACCATATAACTTGTCATGACGGGAGCTAGGTATTAAATTACGTAAATACCAAAAGTACATTTTTTGAAAAAAAAATTACTTAGCATAACCTATCAAAATGTAATTTATCATAAAAATGAATTAGAGTAAGTTAAATCACACAACGAAAACGTTCCATACAAATACGCTCTCAGAGAGAGAGAGAGAAAGAAATCTAATATTCTTCCATAATACCCCTTAAACACCTGTTGGACGTTTTAAACGTCGTCCAAAATTGTCTGTCGAATGCCAAGTGGACGTTGCAAATGTCGACTGAAATTGCTTTTTTTAAATATTCGCGGAAAAATAATTGTAGGCCTAGTTTGCGGAAGATTTCAAATCCCGCGCCTCGGCGGATGCTGGGAGTTCACGGATCCAGCTGTTGTTTTGTTTCTGAGCGTCACCCAGACGCGCATGCGCGAATTTCCCCCATCTCGCATCAGAGAGCATCAGAGCAGCACCTAGCAGGAGCGATATTTTAACGCAGACGTGTTTTGTTGAACTTTTGCGAGTGTTAGCGTATTCGTGCTGCAACAGAACGTTTGCAGAGATGTCACAAAGTCGTCAGGACCGTGAAAGGCGCATACTGCCTGTCGGAAGTGAGCGTGTGAGGCGAGTTTTAGACTGGGATGCTGGAGAAGGACCCAGCATCCAAAGTGAATTTTAACATTCGGTCAACTTTGACTCGACCGAAATGATCGAAAAACGCATCCGTAAGCCATAATTATTACATTCGAGTAACAATCAATCATTTACCTTCATTTTGAAAGAAACGGAAAGTCTCTAGCACAATATTTAGAATTTTGGTGAATTTTTGAAAAATAAATTTTCCTCCGCTCCGCACATTTCTTGCGTCAGCTTGCCGTAATTTTTTCGTCGTTTCATATTATTCGTTACATAAATTGTTATACATCAAAATGTGCGCAATTTCATTTAGAATACAACAAAAAATATGTCATTCCTTTAGCTCTTCACAGTGTTTTAATATTTACATCGAAATCACGATAACTGACAAAATTTTAACATTCGGTCAACTTTGACTCGACCGAAATGATCAAAAAACGCATCCGTAAGCCATAATTATTACATTCGAGTAACAATCAATCATTTAAATTTATTTTGCAACAAACGAAAAGTCTCTAGCACATTATTTAGATTTTTGGTGAATTTAAAAAAAAAAAAAATTTTCCTTCGCTCCGCGCGCGTACTCCGCTGAATATCCTGCCATTTCTTGCGTCAGCTTGCCGTAATTTTTTCGCCGTTTCATATTATTCGTTACATAAAACGTTATACATTAAAATGTGCGCAATTCCATCTAGAATACAACAAAAAATATTTAATTCCTTTAGCTCTTCACAGTTTTTTAATATTTTCGCCGAAATCACGATAACTGACAAAATTTTAACATATGGTCAACTTTGATTCGACCGAAATGATCGAAGAACGCATCCGTAAGCCATAATTATTACATTCGAGTAACAATCAATCATTTACCTTCATTTTGCAAAAAACGGAAAGTCTCTAGCACATTATTTAGATTTTTGGTGAATTTTTGAAAAAATTTTTCGCCTTGTTCTTGCCTCAGTACTAATTTCATGAAAATCCTGTCATTTCTTGCGTCAGCTTGCCGTAATTTTTTCACCGTTTCATATTATTCGTTTCATAAAGTGTTATACATCAAAATGTGCGAAATTTAATTAAAAATACAACAAAAAATATTTCATTCCTTTAGCTCTTCACAGTTTTTTAATATTTTCGCCGAAATCACGATAACTGACAAAATTTTAACATTCGGTCAACTTTGACTCGACCGAAATGATCGAAAAACGCATCCGTAAGCCATAATTATTACATTCGAGTAACAATTAATCATTTATCTTCATTTTGCAAGAAACGGAAAGTCTCTAGCAAATAAGTAGATTTTTGGTGAATTTTTTGAAAAAAATTTATAGGATAAAGCGCGCCCGGACTCCGTTCTGAAAATCCTGCCACTTCTTGCGTCAGCTTGCCGTAATTTTTTCGCCGTTTCATATTATTCGTTACATAAAGTTTTATACATCAAAATGTGCGCAATTTCATGTAAAATACAACAAAAATATATTATTCCTTTAGCTCTTCACAGTTTTTATATTTACATCGAAATAACGATAAATAGAAAAAATCAACCTTCGGTCAACTTTAACTCGATCGAAATGGTTCAAAAATGCAATGACAAGCTAAAATAAAATTTACAGCCTAGTAATATTCAATCAATTTCCTTCATTTTGGCAAAATTGGAAAGTTCAGAGCACAATATTTTGATTTTTTTGAATTTTTGAAAAACATTTTTTACGTCCGCGCGTTACGAATTCATGCATCATTTTGTGATAATATTAAAATTTTAGTTTTCTCTGTGTTGCTTTAATCGTTTTACAATCTGTTATATACCAAAATCATATCAATTTAGTGTGCAATACAACTAAAAAAAATTAACTCATTAGCTTCAACCGTTTTCCTTACAGCGCGATTTGTATACAATTATATACAAGTTTTTTTTTCGCTGTCATATATTCCAATATTCATATATGATAATGATATATTTTTTTTTTATTTCTGATGGTTGCATACTAAACTTCAGGCAATGAGAAAAAAAGGAGCCAAAAATTAACTCTTAATCTTGAAAACTAAGCGCGCTGTGATTTTTTGAAAAAACTTTTTTTCCGCTTTGGCGCTACCTCTCTGAGGCCGCCGGCATACGGGAGACGTTTTTGAAAATAGGGCTTCGGCGTTAAAGGGATACCAAGGGCATAGTAATAATAATAACCGAGTATAGGAGAATAGACCTATTAATTCATAAAGCCAAGTGCAATAATTTTCTTTTTCACCATTTATACCCAAAACTTTGATCTTTTAGATCCCCCATCAATCCTTCATTTTACTCATTCACACCTAGTATGCGAATTTCTAAGTGCGCCCATGTTCATTGAATTGTCTCTAATATCTATTTCCATATTAAGTGCTTCAGCCAACTGAGTGAGCTCTTGTGCATTCTGAAAAGAATGTACAACCATTTACTAACAGTTATCATTATCATGCATGAGTGGATCCCATTATCCAAGACTTCCATATACCCCAGGCACATTTAATCACACATTGAGTGCAAACCCCAAAACCTTCCTTTCCTCATGTCAGGGAGCAGCCAATAGTTCTTAGAACTAGCCACCCACGAGTGCAAGCCCTTCCACGCTGCCATTAATCTGAGGCACTGCCAACCACTAAGTTACTGAAGTTCTTACCTTTCCACTTTCCCTTTTACTCCTTGTTCACACTCTGCCATTTCCTTCAGTGCAGTTTGGTTGCACTGCCCCTTAGTGTCGTTCCCCAGAACACACCGGCACATTAGTGCCACCAAGACACAGTCCTCACATATAAGCCACTGCACCTGTACCAGAGATACAGAGTGCCAATGACCTTATATCTGCCCATAAGGACCTTGGCTCCTTCAGGATCACTTCCACTTTACTAACTTATCCGTCCATAAGGATCATTATTCCTTCAGGATCGCTCCAACAGTGTGACCTTTGTATGGCACACTCAGCCAAAGTGCCACCTTACTGAAAGAGTGCCACACCACTCAAGTGTCACCCAAATCTGAGGGGCACTTCCTCACTTCTTAAGTACATCCAGTCCACCCAAGTAGTTGCCCTTACCTACCAGAACCATGGCAACAGAACCTTCATGGATCTGGGGAGGGAGGCAGGTCTCATGGGATCAGAACTCGTCAAGTGGGTCAAGGAACAGATGGACAACTTGGCCAAGCAAGAGAGGGAAGAAAGAGCAGAACAGTGGAGGTATGAAGCAGAACAAAGACAGCATGAATTAGCCCTCAAGGAAAGTGAGCTAGCTCTCAAAGAAAGGGAGCTGGGGCCGGAGAAGGCAACAAAGGAAAGTGCTGAAGCTATGGTTATCTAAGAAGCGTCCAACCCCACACCTGCTGCAACAAATGCTCCGATCTCAAGCATTAATTCCCTAGTGCCCAAGTGGACTGATGAAGAGCCAGAAGCATGGTTGGAGGAAATAGTTGCTCTTTGAAAACTACAACACAATTAAGACAGAGAGGGCCTTAGTGCTTGCCAAGCACATGGAAGGAAAAGCTAAGGCATCCCTCTGCTCACTGGAGAAGAGTCAAAGAGGTCACATGGTAGAAGTTTGTAGGGTCATAACGAAAGTCTACGAAATAACCCCAGAGAAATGGAGACAGCGTTTCCGAGGTCTTGCCAAGGAAGTCAGTTAGTCCTGGACTGAATGGGCCTGTCATAAGACCCAGTCTGGTACCCACTGGTTTGACTCCCTGTCGTACGCTACCTTCGAGGACCTATTCAATCGGACCATACTGGAGGATCTTTTCCAATGTGTGCCTTTGTCCCTTGCTGTGCATATCAGTGATAAGCAGCCCACCACACTTATGGAAGCCTGCCGTATGGCCGATTCATGGGAAACCTACAACCAGTCCTACAGCACATCTCACTGGTGCTTAGTGCCACCAAGGTGCCTCTCAGGCTTGACTCGCCCGAAGAACGAACTGCCTAGCAGGTCTACATGCACCTACTGTAAGAAGGTGAGGCACATTGAATCTAATTGCCGCTACAAGTTGGGCAACAATAAGCAGCCTACTACTAATAACCAGAACTCCTCTCCCTCTACGTCAACTCAATCTTCTCCACCGACCATCACCATAGGGAAATCAGCCCATTCAAGGGGCCCCTGCCGACACTGGGTCTCCAGGGCACTATAATGCTGGATATCCTGGCTGGCCAAAGCATATCCCCTCGACCAAGCACGTCGACCTGATTAGTACCATGACCTCCGTGGCCTTGCTGCCAGATATGTCTCACCCTGATCGGGTGTGGACTCAGTCCATCTTAGTGACACCCCTGGATGGCTCTAGCTTACCAGTGAACCTCCCGGTTATGGTAGACACTGGCTCAGATATTTGTCTGATTGACCAGGCCCGAGTGTCAGCCAGTGCCACTGTTGACGAAAAGACCATGTGGATGATGACTTGGATAAAGGACCAGACCAAGACCATTCCCACAATCAAGCTTCAGGTGACAACCCCTTGAGGCAAGAAACCTCACCGCATTGGCGTGGTGAACAAAATCAGGCACGGAGTAGAGTTCCTGCTGGGACGAGACTTCCTCTGGGGATGTCCTTCCCCAACGCCACTCTGTTGCCTATCTACCTCCACCAGGGAGGCCTTACCTCCAGAATCAACTGACCAGGACACCGCCACCGTGACATGCATGCCACTGTCAGCCCCACCTTCCGCCACCTTCCTCACCAGAGTGATCGATGGAAGGGGCACTCTCTGTGCAACTCCAGGCCCTGTCCTCACAAAAGGATGGTCACCAAAAGTTTCCTCCCTCACTGCAAAGTTAAATTTCCAAGTACTGCTGCATGACCTGTAACGTAAGAGAGCACTCGACGAAGTGGTCAGGGTACCCTAGCAAGCAAAATGCAGCGGACACCATACCCATAACCATTACAAGAGGCTCCGCACTCCTCCTGAGACTGGAATCTCTGTCTCACACCACCTCAGGTACACTGAGGGGTTTTGCACCCTCTGGTCCCTTGTCAGCCACACCTGACTCCAGTTTTCTGCTAGTGCCACTTGAGAGCCCTTAGCAGTGCCAAGCTCCGCCTGTCTTGGACGTAGCACTTCCACTAACTTTAACCTCTGTGCCTGGCCCTGAGTTAGTGCCAGCGACGGATCCAAGTCATGTCATGGATCCCCCTGCGGGAGATCCTCCAAACCTTACGGAATTGATCACTGCCAATCGTGAGCCTCTGACTCCCGAAGATTCTTCTTCACCATCACCTTCGTCTGCCAAGGATGAACCTCTGGCAAACCTTAACGCTACACCTTCTCTGGTCGACCAGGAACTGTCCGGCCAGGATACAGAACCTGTTTTTACCCTAATGACAGTTGTTGCAGCAGCCGAAGTAAGGAGCCTCTCCGTAGCTCCTATGGCTACCTCTGATTCTGCTCCTGATGGCACCTCTAGCCTTCCCAAAAAGTCAGTGCCCTTGTCACCTCATAGGAATGGTGTAGCCAGACCTTGGAGGAACCTGAAGAAGAAGAAGAAGGGATAGAATGGATCCAATTACCTCATAAGAGCCACAAGCTCTCCTTGGCACTCGTGTCCCATTGGCACAGTGCAGTTTCAATCTCAGAGTGATCCTGGCTCCTACCCAGAGGAGGTACCCTGCGTGACCTCTGCCCAAGTAGACTAACATCTAACACCCTAAGCAATCTTGTTGTAACCCTGATAATAAACTCATGATAAAACTGTCCAATACTCAAACAGGTACACTCCTGACTACTTAACATAGTTAACCCTTCAGGTTGCTCATGTCCAAAAATGTTGTGTGTGTGTCATTCAATAAAGAATTGTGAAATCCATAATTAATTGCATTTAGTTGGGTATATGTCATTTAATTTAGTGCCAGGACAGTAGGGCAGTAGACCATGTCAACACCACACATTTTTCATGTACCTTTTTGCCTAAGAGTAGAGTTCCCCTGTCATCAGAGACAGCCAGAAGAAGTCTGGAGATATCTTTGTATAACACTTGGCTCTGCTGTAGCAGGTAAGTTAGTAAAACTAGTATCCCCTCCTAGCAGTTAGGTAGGTCATTTGAACTAGCTGCATTGCAAAAATACAACTCATTTAGGGCAGCTAACTGACTAGTAGAGAAGAATAACTTACTTAGCCAAGGCCTTCATGCCCGAAAGGGAGTGAATGCCTTCTTAAAGGGGGAGCTTTCACATATTTAGAAAATTAATCCCTTCAACCCGCTAGCTAAGACCTCAAATTTAATGGCTGCTGGAGGAGAACCCCACTAGGGGTGGTGTACATATGTAGAAGTCCTACCCCATAGCATATGAGTTTGGGGGACAATGACGACATCTTAGCCCCAGCATCATATGATTTAGGGAGACAGAAAACCATTAGGGACATAAAGACTAGTCAGGACCTTAATTGGCCTAAGGTGCAGACCTTTAGGAGACTTCGCTATAAGACCTATTTCCCTTCGACCTTTGCGCTGGTTGTTATTGCCTTTCATATCGACCAATGTTTTTTGCCCAGCCCTAGAAATCGAATGGAGACGTCTCAGCGACCTCTCTCTGATACTCTCCTATGGACTGCCAAAGCACCAATTTGATGAGGTATCTCTCCCTTTTATACTGACCATGTATTAGAACTTCTGTGGTGGAATTCATCTTTTGCAAGCAAGCTCCATACACAGATGCAGTAAGGTATGTCTTGAAGTGCATTTAATGCCAGTATTCTTTACCTTCTCAAAAATTTCTCTCCACCTTTAGTACTTCAAAATTTTCATTCTCCCAGAACAAAGCACTTTTGTTTCCTATAACCTAGCACGCATATTTGCCCTCATGACTTGTTCTTAGCTTTAATTAAATTTTTACTGTGATAATAATTAGAGTATTCCCACCATAGTGTTACAATGTGCTAATTAAATCTAGTTGATAATTTCCTCTGCCATGCATAAGTAATTTCATGTGAGAGAAAGTTATTCGATCTGAATGCTAACCTGGAATTCTTTTCCAGAAACTTGTTATCTGGCACTTCGAGTTTTCTGTCGCTGCGTTTGTGAGCCAAATAGACTTAGACGTTTAACTGCCAACTTGCGATGTGCAAGTCTTCTGACTATCAGCGGTCCAGGGGCATTTGATCGACCTCGTCTATATTCACATTGCAATAAAACTAATAGTATCCGCCAGTCTCAAGAGCATTGGTTTTCATTTGCATGTCAAAACTCTTTCAGGGCTGTAGCCCTTCCTAGATTTGTTTATTTGCGATGTAAAGTCTTACTCTTATTGCACATTGCATGTGCCTAGTTTACTGCTCAGTCAACCAATTCATATTAATTTCTAGCTGCTCAGCTTGTAAATAAATTCAATGTAAAGTTACTTGACTGGTATAAAAGGAGAACTTTCATTTTCCTTGTTCAGTAGAGGTAATAACAAGGTAAGCTATGTAAGTAATAACATGTACTGCTTATATTCTGAGTATATTAGGTGTTGGTCCCTAAGGCAAATTACATTCAAAATTCAATTAAACTCTTCCAACATGGAGCATATAACAATATTTATGTATGTAGTTATATATATATATATATATATATATATATATATATATATATATATATATATATATATATATATATATATATATATATATATATATATATATATATATATATATATATATATATATATATATATATATATATATATATATATATATATATATATATATATATATATATATGTATATATATATATATATATATATATATATATATATATATATATATATATATATATATATATATATATATATATATATATATATATATATATATATATATATATATATATATATATATATATATATATATATATATATATATATATATATATATATATATATATATATATATATATATATATATATATATATATATATATATATATATATATATATATATATATATATATATAAGCTATAATTTGCCACACAAAATTCTCTTTCGTGTGTCTCAGATTTAAAGGTTGTAGTTCACACTTGAATAGCTAGTGTAAACGTCGTTGCTTTGTGTTTTCAAACTCCTCATTTCTAATCATATCTGAGTCATCGCTTGGATTCAATTATTGATTATATATAATCTTGGAATCTGACATTTCAATTATGCTGGGATAAGGGTTGTTTAGGGTTGCTGATCTTTACGGAAGTCTATTGAGTACCAGGTGTAATAGTCAAGCGTTAGAACGAGAATGAAAAAGTAATTTTATGATGTTACTTTGCCCTACATTCATTATATTGGGAGGCTTGTAAACAAATACCATTGGGCCAGCTAAATCAATAATTCGCTTTGAAAGTATGTGTTCCGTGAAAGACTGACCTGCCATTCCTAAAGTGTGTGCTTTAGTGCTGCTCAGTAGTGGACAGACAAATTCTGGTTATAAAACAACTCTTTCACCTCTATCCTCACTGGTTAAGACCTCAGTACCACGTATTGACGAAGAACCCAATATGGAAATTTTGCCATTTACTAAAAAAAAGTGAAACGATGGCAGTAACTGCACTGAAGATAAATGCGAACGGTCATGGTTATAAAAGAAAGTTTGGTAACTTTTAATCTTCAATAAAAGGTTACTTTTCCTATGTTTCAGTAAACACTTATAGAAGGAAGATCTTCCCATTTCATCCGTCATCCATCTCTATGGATGTAATAATTCTGAAAGTTTTCGCCCTAGATCACAGGTCCCGTGTACTAGGACCAAGTTTCCAGAAGCTGAGCTTTTTTTCTCACTACACCGATCAGTCACTAACTCCTCCATTGAGTGTTTATCAAATCGCAGAACATCTATCCCTGCAATGAAACTCTGTGCTTTTCTTGCAGATTTTTTGCTAACAAAAATGTGTAACTAATAAATAATACATGGCTTTGCATATTATTCTGACTATAGTTACTAGTAAAACTGTTATTATCTTATGTTTCCCGTTAAAACTAACATAAAAGCAAAGCATGTATTCTTATTATTATTATTATCACAAGTAATAATAGCAATAGTATAAATAACAACTGTAGTAGTTGTAGCAGTCTCGTGTTTCGTAGGAAAACTGTTTACAATTTTTAGTAGGCGAGTGGGAAAGTTAGGTAATACAACAAGACATAAAACGGAAACGTTTTGATGATGATAAAATTCCAAACATCAACAGCACATGCAGATATAAATCAAGTCACCTGATTAAAACCAAAAAAATTCGACGGTTCAAAAGATAGCAAGAAGAAATTTTCAAAACCGACGCTAATTTCCAGTAAGCTATTCAAAAGATAAATTTTTGAACTGGCCTTTTCTCTTTAGTTTTGATTTGTGATCTTGAGCTTCTCATTTTTTAGTAAACATCCTAATGATGGGAAAAGCACCTCGAGACAAAGAACCAAAGCGGAGGAAATAAAATAAGAATTGAAAAAGGAAATGAAGCAAAGATTAAAAATAATGAAATTGGAAAGCGAACTGAACAAATTAATAACAGTTATATAATGAATCATGACAGTTACCTATAATAAAATGGATATATAAAAATGCAAATAACTAAATGAAATAGATGAACATCTGAAATTACTTAGGTAAATGTTAAGTTAAAAGTATATAAGTAATTTAAACAATGACTAAATAAATCTGGATATTCTCTTTTTAATTTAAATGTATCGCGATTTCTGAGGCATCTATGCATGCAATGGTTTTCTTTTCTTGAAATTTCTATCTAGACCAGTATTGATAGAAGCAAAACTGCAGATTTGTTTGACATTTAGCTGAATAACGAATGCAGAGCAACGGGAAAGGTGTATGTTCAAGTGAAGCTTTATTTCCTTGTTGCTATTATCATCATGCTCATTATCATTAATATTATTGTCATTATTACTATTGTTGTTACCGTCACAGCGACGTACGGTTTCACTCATATTATTATTACTATTAATATTATCATTATCATAGCAGCACCAGACCTGTAGTCAACCGAGTTGGACAGGGAGAGTGGTAGAGCCGAAAAGTTACAAATGAAAGTTAAAGCTAAACAACAACTCCTGGGGGATGGACGAACACTACTAACAGCTGTTAACTCTGTGAAGTGAATAAGAAAGTCTAATGCTGGCAGTAACTACCTGCAAGACTGGGGAAAATGGAGGAAATGGCTACTTCTTTATGGTATCTCTGGCTCTCTGTTTCTCTGTCTCTGTCTCTCTCTCAATATATACCAGGTTATTTACTTCCATATATAAAGGATAAA
>NC_089741.1:76667761-76680261 GCF_040412425.1 Macrobrachium rosenbergii | reverse complement strand
CATACATTGCAAGTAGTCAATAGCCAGCCCTTTCCCTTCCACTTAAAAATCCCTTGAATTTCCCATTTCTCTAAACTTTAACTCCTTCCTCCACAAAGCAATCTTCCCGTGTTACGAGTCCTGCCAGCCTCCCATATCTCGTTATTAATGTGCCTTGAATTTCAGCAGAGAACCCGCGATAATCATCCATTTATCCCTCTCCTAGTGCAACTTAGGGGCAAATTAGGCTAAGCAATACCAGTGTTTAAATTTACTCTTTGTGTGAGTGTGATCACGTGTTCATTGTTAAAAGCCCAAGCAATTATGATCCCCATATTGTGCCTACGTGATTTTATCATAATTATCTGCTGGGCTGCGTAGTGGTTAATATTTAACATGTGCAATGTGTAACATTTATAAGGGAATTCAATTTCCTTCAGTGTGTGCCGTTTTCCTAATCTAAAACCTCTCTTACAGGAGAGACCAACCAATCCGTGCGCTCTGTGCCCGATCATTCTGACTGCCTTTCCAATCCTGAAAATATTCCTGGACGCAGTCCGATCTCGGAAATCCGTTGTGTCCCCGCCAAATTTTATATGAATTATTTTACCCATCCTGGAGTATAATCCTTCACAGCAATTAACGAAGATCCCTTGAATGTAATTTTGGCCTAACCCAGGGTATTATTAGTATAACGGGGATAATTGTATTGTACATTGACCCCTTATTAATTAGCTTGCTTGTTGCCAATCACTGCATTATTGTTCGCTGTGAATAATTAATGAGTCGGCCCATTGGCTAATATTTTGCATCCTGTTTTGCCTCCTTGTTTAATTGCTAAATCTCTGTAAATAAACCCCTTTAATATGTAAAAGAATTCTAATTCCAAATGGCGACCTTCCCCCTCTAACTTAAATCCAGGGAAATCTAAGGTAAGTTGCAAATAACTTTTCCTTTGTTCATAATCTAGGTGCTATTGGTTCCGTTGCAATCAAACCTCGTAAATTCGTTCAATTCTCATCCCAACCAAGACCCCTAGTTTATGACAGTGACGACATCTTGCCAGAACTAGTCATATTAGCGTTAATTAGCCTAGCTATTAAGCTAGACAAGGAAAAAAACAGGAATATATATAATCGATTAATTTAAATTTACGGTAATCATTTCATTATTCAAAGGGCACAGGAGTGATCGGAGCGGAGAACGTTGGTAAACAGGGTATGTGCATGTTTCTAATATTGAGGAAATAAGAGAAGTGATATTAATATTTCTTTAAAGAAACGCAAAAATTCTCGTATCGTTACAAGCATTCATAACACAGGGGAACCCATAGGCGTTTATATTAGCGAAAACAGCTGGGTAAGCGCGAAGTGTCTACCCGCAAAATTTCCGAAGTGTAGGACAGGGTGTGAGGTTGCCACTTAAGAATTAGGGAGTGTGTAGTTAGGGAATTTTGCATGTGTAAGCTAGGACCAGTAGCTAGGAGTTTATTTCGGAATATTTACGGCAAAGAAAATGTACATTTCTTGGTCAGTGATAAATTTTTAGATAACCAGTAGCTTACAGGACACCATGTAGGATATCTGGCATTTACACGGCTAGCGAGAAACATTTTGTTCAGAGCAGCGCTCGCGCGAATTGTCCCAATGTTGGAGAAATCAAAATCTTCCCGAGCGTAGTTATTTAACGACCCTCCCAGTGAATATTAAAGTAAAGTAAAGTAAAGACATAACTGATATTCAAAGTTAAATAATTCATTTCGCATTCAAAACCCACACTTAGCCAAGAAAGTAGAGTTTTTTTTCTCTAATTCCACTCCCTCGTTCTCTGTCGCACGATGAAGCAAGAGCGAACCCATCAGCTGTCCTTTTCACGCGCGACTCGCTCCCACAGCTTTCGTTCATGCCGAACGAACGTTCATCACTTTCGCCCAAACGTAAGCCCTCACGAGAGACTGGAATATCTTCGAACTTAGTTATAACTTGTTTACACATGTCAGGGCGAGAATGCATTAGTAACCTTACGTAAGTTACCCCTAATTCATTTTGTAAAAGAAACCTTAACTTAACGTAATTTCGCAACCATAATTTATTTTCGCTTAAGCGCAAGGTAAAGTGATTAAAATTTCATAACAAATAAGTTCCATTACACAACGCTCACCGAAAGAGAGAGAGAGAGAGAGAGAGAGAGAGAGAGAGAGAGAGAGAGAGAGAGAGAGAGAGAGAGAAATTTTTTTTTTCTTCTTCTTTTCCCTCGCGTATCCTTTCATTTTAACATGGGATCGACGTAATTTACTTACGAGTTTGGGAACCAACTCACAAATTATAAAAGGCAGATACAAAGAATTATATTAATACTTAATCCGGAATTTCAAATTCATTACCCATTAAAATTTATCATATACACAGTGCGTGCAGTATGAGCACTTGTGTTTAGCGAATACTCATGCATAACAGCTTTTTCCTTTTCAAGTGCCTCAGCTCAGATCATTTATCGTATGCTATAAAGCGCATGCATATCTATATGGTTACGTGTTTTCCAACTGGAGTGTAGGGAGTGGGGTATCTTACCACATTGGGTGCCTCTCTCATAGCCTACCTGTCCCCATGTCAGGCAGCGCCCATTAGTTCTCATAACTAACTACCTACTCATGTCACATCCGGTTTCCATTTCTCTCAGTGCCATGAATCTGCGGCACTGCTAAGCACCCAATCACTGAAGTACTTATATTTCTCGTTTCACTTTCCTTTTCTCCTCCCTTCTGCTGGAGTCTCTCATTTCTCTTTTACTCCCTACTTACCTTCTGCTCAGACAGAGTACCTCACCTTCAGTGCCAATTCATGCACTGATATTTTGCATTGCTCCAGGGAGTGCACCGGCACCACAGTGCCACCCAACCAAAGCAACCTCTTATAAGCCACTGCACCTGCATTGAAGAAACAGGGTGCCATACAACCAGTGTTTCCGCCCATAAGGACCGCTGCTCCTCCAGGAACACCTCATTAACAGAGCATCTGCCCATAAGGACCATAGAGCCTTCAGGAGCACTCCATTTATTAGCGTGTCTACCCATAAGGACTCAGACTTCCTTCAGGAACGCTTTCACACGGCACACTCATCCACAGTGCCACCTCATTCAAAGGTGCCACTCACTGAAGTGCCAATACTCATCCGGGAACACCCAGTTAACTCACTCAGCACCCCTTCATCCATCAGCAACATGTCAACTGAGGAACACCAATATTTTAGGAATATAGGAAAGGAGGACGGTCTGTCCGGCCAAGCCCTTTAAAGGCTTGTAAAGGAACATATTGCTGAGAAGAGAAAGTATGAAGAAGAACAAAGGCAGCAAGAAGACGAGCAGTGGAGAGAAGAAGAAGAAAGAGAGGAGCAGAGAAGACAGCAAGAAGAAGAAAGAAAGGAGCGGAGAAGACAGCATGAACTAGCCCTCAAAGACAGGGAGCTCAAGTTGGAGAGAGCCAAGAAGGAAAGCACAGAAGCTTTAGCAGCACAACAAGCCTCTAGCCCCACTCCATCTGCACTAAATACCTCTCTGTTGACAGTCAATAACCTTGTGGGAAAATGGACTGAAGACAAGCCAGAACAATGGCTCGAAGAGATCGAATTCCTCTTCAAAACCTATGACGTCAGCCTGGCTGAGAGGGCCTTACTGCTTACCAAGCACCTAGACGGGAAGGCTAAGGCTGCCCACTGAGCCCTGGAAAGAGATCAACGAGGGGACATGGCTGCCGTCCGTGAGGCCATCACTAAGGCATATGAAATCACCCCTGAGAGGCGGAGACAAAGATTCCGAGGTATGGCTAAGAATGTCGGCTGGTCATGGACAGAATGGGCCTGTCACAAGACCCAAGCTGGGACCCGCTGGTTAGAGCCTATGCGGTGCGACACCTTTGAGGATTTGTTCAACTGGACCATGCTGGAGGACCTCTTCAAGTGTGCGCCTGGGTTGTTGGCTGTGTATCTTAATGATAAGCAGCCAGCCACCCTCAAGGAAGCCTGCCACTTAGCTGATGCCTGGGAGACATACAATCCTTCCAATGGCACCTTCCAGTGCAAAATAGTGCCACCCGGACACTTCTCGGGCCTCAATCGCTCACGGAACAACCCACCTAACAAACCTCCGTGCCCCATCTGTAAAAGGTATGGTCATGCTGAAGCAGACTGATGCTACAGGGACAATAACCAACCAGGCAACAACCCTCGGCAGCCTACCAATAACCATCCCTCTTCCTCTCCTAATTCAGCACCAGGTTCTCCGCACACCGTCACTGCCGGGAGATCATCCCATCCCCAGGGCCCTTGCCGAGACTGTGGGGCTTCAGGACACTCTACCTCAGGGTATCCTGCATCCCCAAAACATATGGTCGCTCCCAGGCATGTCAACCTGATTAGTACCACATCCTCCCTGGCTGAGCCAACAGAAAAGTTTCACCCTGAGTGGGTCTGGACAAAGTTTCTCACCATAGTCCCTCTGGATGAGTCTAGCCTAATAGTGAACCTATCGGCTACTGCTGACACTGGCTCGGATATTAGCCTGATCGATCGGGACAAAGTGCCAGCCAGTGTCTTCATAGATGAGGAAGTCAGGTGGACGGTAACCTGGGTAGACCAACTGTCCATAACTGTTCCCACAGTCGAACTCCAGGTGATTACTGACTGGAGCATCGAAATTCACTGCCTGGGCGTAGTGAACCGTATCAGGCATGGAGTGGAATTCCTGCTAGGACGGGACATCCTCTGGGGATGCCCCCGACCTCCACCATTCTATTGTCTGACTGCCTCCGCCAGTGAGGCCGTGCCAGAACCTCCTAAGAGGGACACAGCCTCTGTGACAGCTGTGCCACCCTCAACCCAATCTTCCGTTCGCCCAAAAGCAAACCGGACCCACCAGCATCGAACACAATCCAGGCCTAGTCCGCAGATCTTGCAACTGGATGACCATCAAAGAATTACTCCCTCATCATGAAGGGGTCTCACAAATTACTGCTGCAGGACCTGCAACATAAGGGGCCACTCGGAGAGATGGTCGAAGTGCCCCAGTAGGCTAGCCGCAGCGGCCAACTCCACCGAACCGAGAGGCTCAGCCCTCTCATCAAGACAGGAATCGCTGTCCCAAATCACACCAGGGACACCGAGGGGTCTTGATCCCCCGGGTCCCCCTTCAGCTTTGTCTGACACCAATTCGCTGCCAGTGCCACATACGAGCACTGGTCAGTGCCAAGCTCCGCCTATCTTGGCTGGATGCTCCCTGCCAAGCGTACTTCCCGTGCCTGGCCCTGAATTAGTGCCAGTGCCAGATCCAGAACATAACTCGGATCCTCCTACAGGAGATCCACCAAATATCACAACTGTGATCATCGCACAGTTCGAATCTCCGACCCCTGATGTTTCTTCTTCCCACACTCTTCCGCCTGCTGAGGATGACCCTCTGGCAGGCCTGCACATTACCTCTTTTCTGGTCGACCAGGAACTGTCTGGCCAGGACACTGACGCTGGTTCTCTTCACACGACGGTTGTTGCAGCAGCTGAAGTGGGAGACCAGCCCGTAGCCCCTAAGGCTGCACCTGATCCTGCTCCTGATGGCACTCCTGGCCATTCTTTAGAGTCAGTATCCTCATCGCCCCCTAGGACTGGCGTAGCCAGACCCTGGAGGCCCCCAGAGAAGATGAAAGGGGCGGAAGAAATTCACTTAGCGAGGCAGAGCCATAAGATCTCTTGGCACTCGTGCCCAATGGCACAGTGCCGCTTCCATCTCAGAGTGATCCTGGCCCTGCCCAGAGAAGGTAGCCTGTGTGACCTCCGAGCCCGTAGCATTAACCATTAACCACTTAGGCCTTTGTACTATTAACCCTTTTCCAACTAACCTCCTCCCAACAAACATCTAGACTCAAACTGATACATTACTTAATCATACATTATGAATTACCCTTCAGATTAGTCATGTTTCAATTTGTTGCATGTTAATTGTAAAGCATTGTGCCGATCATAACTCAGTGCATGCCATTCGTTAGTGCCAGCTCTTTCAGTGCCAGAGTCATGGGGATGGTAGGTTAGGTTAGGTTAGGTGTTTACCGTGTGCGTTTGTCTAGGCGTAGATTTCTCCCGTCATCATAGCCAGTTAGTAGCCGTATCTATACCCTTAGCTAGGTTAGGCCTCTACATTAGCCAATTTAGAACCCCTCTAAGCAGTTAGGTAGGTTCCTTTATATGTTGCAGAGCCACAATCCACCTTATGTAGGGTCACGGGCCAGTCGGGAGGAATTCGCCAAGCCCCTCACACCCGAAAGGGTGTGAAGGGCCTTTTTTAAGGGGGACCTATCAAGGATATATCCCTCTTTCAATTAGATGCCCATGAATCATTAATTCTGAAAGGCAGTTTCTCTGTTCATCTGAAGATTGGTGGGGCAGGGAAACAAGGCGCCAGGCTTACCAGCTAATAGCCAGGGCACAAGTGTAGGCAGTGTAGGAGCTCCCAGATCGCGTGATCTCAGGGAACAATGAAAACCCCCTTCTCACCCCCATCTCACGAGGTGGGGGTAATTAGTGCTTGGGAGGGCTACAGGGGCTTAATAGAACTTCTTTCCTCTGCTTTTTTGCTGGCGTATGACTCCTTGCAGGTATGATTTGCCCAAAGTTTGAAATTCAAGACGATGTGTTTGAAATAAGGCAGACACTCCTGTGACCTCGGCAGGAATGCATGTGCTGCATCCTCTTCCGCTCCTCTGGTTGAACTATCTACGACGGACAGCCGAGACGATTGTTTGGCGCCCTCAATGGTCATACAAGGTTCGTATGTTGCAAGTAGCCAATAGCCAGCCCTTTCCCTTCCACTTAAAAACCCCTTGAATTTCCCATTTCTTTAAACTTTAACTCCTTCCTCCACAAAGCAATCTTCCCTTGTTACGAGTCCTGCCGGTCTCTCATATCTAGCCATTAATGTGCCTTGAATTTCAGTAAAGATCCCTGATAATCATCCAGTTATCCCTTCCCAGTGCAACTTAAGGGCAAATTAGGCTAAGCAATACAAGTGTTTAAATTTACTCTTTGTGTGATTGTGATCTCGTGTTCATTGTTAAAAGCCCAATGCAATTACGATCCCCATATTGTGCCAACGTGATTTTATTATAATTATCTGCTGGGCTGCGTAGTGGTTAATATTTAACATGTGCAATGTGTAACATTTTATAGGGGGATTCAATTTCCTTCAACATGTGTGTGTGCCACCATTTAATCCATTAAATTTCCTTCAGGAGTTTCCCTAATCTAAACCACCATTCCATTGCGTGCGTCTGTTCCCGATCATTCTGACTGCCATTCCAATCCTGAAAATATTCCTGGTCGCAGTCCGATTCTCTGAAGTCTGTTGTGGCCCCGCCAAATTTTATATGAATTATTTTCCCATCCTGGAGTTAATCCTTTGCATTACTAACGAGACAATTTTGAATGTAATTTGGCCTAACTAAATGTTATTATTATAACGGGGATAATTGTATTGTGCATTGGCCCCTTATTAATTAGCTTGCTTGTTGCCAATCACTGCATTATTGTTCGCTGTGTATAATTAATGAGTCTGCCCATTGGCTAATATTTTGCATCCTGTTTTGCCTCCTTGTTTAATTGCTAAATCTCTGTAAATAAACCCCTTTAATATGTAAAAGAATTCTAATTCCAAATGGCGACCTTCCTTCAATTTAAATCCAGGAAAATCTAAGGTAAGTTTCAAATAACTTTTCCTTTGTTCATAATCTGGTCACTATTGGTTCCTTTGCAGTCATAAATTATAAATTTGTCTCAATTCTTCCAACCAAGACGACCAGTTTATGACAATATATATATATATATATATATATATATATATATATATATATATATATATATATATATATATATATATATATATATATATATATATATATATGATATATATATATCGTATATGTCATACACTATATGAATAATTCATATATATATATTTCAATATATATATATCCTTGTATATATATATATTCCTGATAGAATATGATATGTGAGGTGAGCTTACTATATATTATATAAAAATATGAATGGGCTTTATAACTTTGATATTATATATATATATATATATCATATATATATTACCATATATATATATATTTCTTCATATATATATTATCTATTATATCTATATGATTTTTATTGATTTTATTTACTATATAATATGTGCATTGTATATGGGGATCAATTTAAAACATATCCACATTTATTTTTCGCTGAGCCTATTTATTAAGTTGGTTTGATTATATTGTTTCTCAGATGTTATAATTGTATATAAATGGAGGAGAAAACTTTATCATGACTATGGTCTTGTTTGACATATTTCATTTCTTTTTCAACTGGTGGATGTTTCACTATGTTATAAATCACTTGGTTAATTCCATTTAATATTCTGGGATGCAGATATTCCCAAATTTTCATATCATGATTCCAATCTGTTTACCATGTTAGACTACTGATTTTTGTATATTTTTTTGTAGACGTGTTATATTATTTATCCAGTCTTGAAAGTTAGTGGACCTGGACAACAAAAGAAAGATTAGATAAAAGATGTTGTTGATGAGACCAGAATGTTTTATATAGTGAGAGGCTTTATTTTACTGTTGGCTTTTTGATGTTTATAACCATGTAGTATAGGTTATTGCTTTATTAATGTAAAATATATATATATATATATATATATATATTATATATATATATATATATATATATATATACATATCACATACGTGTTTGTATATATGCTATAAGTATGTATGTAGATATATGATAAACAGTTACATGATAGCGGAGATATATATATATAGAAATTATATATATATTTTTTAAGGTGGGTTTATATATACTTAAATCATACTATTCATATATATCTATATATATCAGTACATATAGTGAATATCATTTATGTTGTTATATCTATTTTAGAATTTTATATAAACTAATATATCTAGTATATAAAAAATGTATATAAATATATAGCTATTTGTCCCATAAAGTAAAGATATCATATATATATATATATATAGATATATATATATTTATATATATATAGGATAAATATATATATATATATATAATATTCCATATACCAATTTGGATAGGGGTGATAGGGACATATATATACAAAAAGTTTTGTTTGTCGCTGTAAATTACCATTGAAATTATATATGTTATTAGGATAGATATATACATATATTTAGTTATAATGGTTATATATATGCCAATATATATAAATGTGATATATATATGGTTATAATATAGCTATATTTTAAAAATAATACGTCTATAAGAAATTTATATTTTAAATGAAAACGGTATAGACATATATAATAGTATATATTATTGATAATTTATAATGGATAACGATATATTTGTATGAAATTTTACTAATGTACCATGGTAACTAGTGATATATTTATTCAAAAAATTTATACATACAAAAATTTATATGTATATATATAATTATAACCTCACGGACCTTTTATAAAATTGCCATCGAAGGCTATATTATAGCCTTTTGTCGTCTATATATATCCATATATATTTCCCAGAATGATAGATTCGATGAAATGTTGTCCATTACATTGCAAACCATTTTTGGAAGATGATAATGGAGCAAAGCGCTTGAAATATCCATCGCCAAACGGTAAGCCTTGAGGCCATTCCTTGCCATTATTTGTTGGATATACCCTATATTTGCTATTAAGAAACGCTGGCTGTTTTATTTGGGTTATATATCCCCACGTATATTTAATATATATTTTATTGTAACTTTACATATATATATATAATATATATACAGGGGCAGTTTATATATATATATATATATATATACATACGTTTTTATATATATATTTTTACATGACCCTTGGCTTATTTTATATATACACTGCTTTTATAATTTTGAAAAGACATTCTTTTTTAGTTAGGGGTAATGATAATGTTTGGGGAATTTTATATGGTATATATAGCTATAGACATTTGAAGATGGGTACTTATAACGAAAATTTATACATAAGATGTTATACAATATTTAATAGGTAAACATTGTACAAAATGACCATAAAATAGTTTATGGAAATATCCCGTTTATTTGAACACCATGTTGTATCGTGTGGCCAACAGGACTTGTTTCATTTCATAACATCATTGAGATAATACAAGAGGCAGGGAGACATCTATAGTGAAGACTGTTTATATGAACTAGAGATATCACTAATACAAATGATGTATTTCCGTTGTTATATGTATGTACTCATGTAGCAAAAGAAAATACGGGAAACAAACATGTATGTAGAAATGGATGCTCATAAGAATTAGAAAGGACTGATAGGCGTCTCCATTGGATATAGGAATAAAATATTTATCATATAATATGCTAGAACATGCACGCAGATCCCAAAACATATAATGACATCATGTTTTAAATATATACTGGAACACTAATCCTGGTAAGGAGATAATCTTAGACCAATCCTAGTTAACTTTTCTAAATATTTTCAAATAAACATATCTTCTATATTGAATGAGGTCTTGTCAAAGTCATTTTATATATATGATATATATAATCAATATATAAAATATATTATATAAAAATTATATATGCATTATCTAGCTTAAGATTTACAGGGGATATCATCTCACAATTTGTATATATGTATAAATTTTGGACCCGTTAGACAATGAACATAAGGTTTTGAACAAGAACTTCATTACTCCAGATAAATTAACTTTGAGCCATTTTTATGTGTTTTTCTCAGTTTAACAATCGTTCTTTATATGGGGATTAAAAAGTTTGACAATGACCCATTTATATGACAGTTCAGCATTTCAAAATATTTCTCCCTATATGAAATTTTTCCCATAAAACACATATTTATTTTTATCATGATTACAAATCTCGCTTAGGGGCTATTTAATTCTATATAGTTTAAAATGGCTAAGGAATTTATTATGATAAAGTGAATTGAATATATTTCCCACGTATTCAGAAGACCCAGTTACAAGAATAATTAAAAGTTTTTAATATATTTAAACAACATCGTAACTTTTTCAGTCTAAACGGGGATTCTAGTTATAAACTTTATGACAAAAATATGACAGTTTTGTATTTAACATTTTAGAAATAGTGTTATGAACATATATATGATCATATAACCATTGATTATATATGCATGATAAATATTTATATGTATCATTCTGTATAACTAACAATAATTGTATAGAATGGTATATTATATATAAGAGTATAATATATATATGGAATATATATAATATATATATTCTAGCATATATCTATATACATATATATTTATATGAAATAAAATTTTTGTATATCAAATATATATATATCTACTCAGTCAGATAATATGATATAATGTTATGGGACAGGTAGCTGGGGGAAGTAAGCATATTTTTAATCTATACATTATATATATCCGCCATAAATATAAAACAGTTATTGATATATCGGAAAATATATATATATGTATATATATATATAATAGAACAGAGTATTATTTATATATATATAAAAATATATATATGTATATACATATATATATATATATATATATATACGCTATATATATATATGGTAGGGTATATATATATATATATATATATTATATATATATAAATGATATATATATATATAGAATATATATATATATATATATATATATATATATCATATATATATATATATATATATATATATATATATATATATAGAGATGTATATATTTTATATATGAAGCTTTATATATCGCGTAAATATATATATATACAATGAGAATTAACAGCCATACAGTAATCATATATAATTTACATATATAGAATTCCATATGATATATAAATATATATATATCAATATATATATAATATAGTATCTACGATATTGCTCTTATCATTATATCCATATATATATATATATCCATATATTATATATATAATATATATATATATATATAATATATATAGGGAAGAAGCCTATATATATTTAAAAGATATATATATCTATTGTGTGTCATGTATGTATGTGTGTGTGTGTGATCGCTTCTCGCAATATACAGCCAAAAATCAGTATAGCAGATTAGTTAATTACTAATACCTCATTGATAACAGGGCAGTGGTAGCATCTAACTGGAGTATTGAATGAGTCCAAGTCAAGCTGTCCCAGTGGTAACCTGTTCATTTTATCACTTATATACAAACCAGACAATTCTCCATCAGGAGATATTATATCAGGTAGCGTGAATTTGATATTAATCGCCTGGCTTTGAAGATGACCCCCCTTGTATATAAATCACGGTCTGATAAAAAAATTCATAACCAGGTTTCCGTGTTCCAAACGTTCCTTGAACTATCATGGGGAAGGTGGTCATTGCCTTCTTGCTAGCCAATTCCGCTCGACGGGAAAACAGTCTTCAGACTCGGTAATGATTTACCCACCTGTTGATGGCGCT
>NC_089741.1:76617761-76657761 GCF_040412425.1 Macrobrachium rosenbergii | reverse complement strand
GAATAGCAACTACTAGCTGGTCTGCATAATTTGAGATGACCCTGATATCATATCCCCTCTATTTTAAGCACATAAGAAGAGCCAGTTCCACAGTGCAAGTGTATGTTGAAATATTTTTTTAGGTTTATGCTAGGTGCGAAAAGTGATTGCAATCAGTGTCAGGTAATTGACAGACCACGTGCATCCTAAATTTGTTCACGAGAAGAGAAGGCGGATTAACAATTCCACAAGGCTTGTTTGCCATCACAAGTTAGCTGCATGTTTTAAGAGTAGGAAGCTAGGGAGCAACTCAGTCGAAGAGTTAATAAAATAGGGTAGAGCCCCTATTCCTTCATCCACATGATAAAGACAGTTTAAAAGACCAGAATTCCCAGATAGGAACAATGTAGGCGAACACCAAGGCTTTGACTCCAACTATTTTCGCATCGCTGGATTTATCCTCTCTGTCTGTCTGTCTGTCTGTCTGTCTGTCTGTCTGTCTGTCTGTCTGTCTGTCTCTCTCTCTCTCTCTCTCTCTCTCTCTCTCTCTCTCTCTCTCTTGATCAATAGGAAAAGCTAGGAAGTATTTAGGAATCTAAATTTCCGCTCTCAAGGTGAGAGAATCATAATTCCGACACGGAATCTTCAATTCCAGGCCACATGGGCCCATCCCTAACCATCCGCCATCTTGATTTGTAAGGTCCATTAGAAATTCCATTGTTATAAAAACTTCATGCCCAGTGCTCATATATAAATCCTTTTCTTTTGCGCTCTAATTTTTATCCATACATCCGTGCACCTCACCACATTTTTGAAAGTAATAAACTTAATTTTTTAAGTGAGTAGGATATCCCTTGGCAAGCCAGTGGTATTCCTGTAAATTTATTTATTGATGAATATATCAGCGAGAATTTCCTCTTTCATTCATTACTGCGGGAGCCTCTGAGTTTGGGAAAAGGGTAGGCTCAGGTAAAAAGCCATACACACGGTCAAGACAACACTCCCTCCCCCGCCACCTGCCTGACTCATTCATTGTCGGCAAATCTCACGAGATCAGAAGTATATATTAGAGTACTAGTATTAGTCACGTGCAGGCTAAAGTTTGTTTTGACAATGAAGGATAACAGTTTCTTTCCTTCCCCATGCATAACCTCTCGGGAGTCCGGACTGCCCCGTGCATGTTAAAAGATTAAGCATTTTTGTCTTACCCTCTTGCATTGGAGATTTTAATATTCGACAGGATAAATGTACTGTTTACATCACACCACATTTAAAATTATTTGACAGCACAAGGAAAATTTCCTTTACACACCATAAGTGTATAACCCTGTAAGCCTTTTTTTTGGATTTCTGGTTCTCTCCTAAATAAAATACATAAAGAGCTTACATTACCTTGGGCTAAATTTTCGTTCATTAAGAACAATTGAGTGTTCCAGACACCATTAAATCTGTCTTATTCAGACATACTAATTTTTGTTCATTAAGAACCACTAGGTCTTTCGGTCACCCTGAAATTTGTCTTATTCAGATATATTAACAGACACCCTGAAGTTTGTCTTATTCAGACATAAATTTTTGGTCATTAAGAACCACTAAGTCTTTTGAAACACCCTGAAATTTGCATTTTTCAGACATATTAACAGACACCCTGAAGTTTGTCTTGTTCAGATAACAAATTTCGTTCATTCCAAACAATTGAGTCATTCAGACACCTGAAATTTATGTCTTTTCAGACAACTGAGTCCATTCAGACAACTTGAGTCTATTCAGACACCCTGAATCTGTTCATTTCAAACAATCTTGAGTCTCTTCAGCCATATAGAACCTGTTCACTCGAACAGCCCTGAGTCTTTTAGACATATTGGGCCCAGTTCATTAGGAACCGACTTGAGTCTTTGAGGCTTGCCCTGGTCTTTCAGAAGACACCTGGAGTCTTTTCAAGCCTGAGTCTTCCGAGACACGTTGAGTCTTTCAAGACGTCAAGTCTTTGAGACACCCTGAGTCTTTCGGGACACCCTGGAGTCTTTCAGACACTTTGAGTCTTTCAGACACCTGGGTCTTTTCAAAGACACCTAAGGTCTTCAGAGACACCTTAAGTCTTTTCAGACACCCTGGGTCTTTTGAGACACCCTGAGTCCTTTGAGACATCCCTAAGTCTTTCGAGACACCTTGAGTCTTTCGAGGCACCCTGAGTCTTTTGAGAAACCCTGAGTCTTCTGAGATGCCTTGATTCTTCCGAGACACCCTGAGTCTTTTGAGACACCTTGAGTCTTTCGGGACACCCTGACTCTGTTAGACACCCTGAAGGTTAAGTCTTCCAGACGACCTGAGTCTTTTCAGCCATAATGATTTTCTAACGGGTCACACCCATATAAGCGTTATCTCAAGATGTCTGCGACATCCAGAGCCCAGCAAAATGAGGACTTCAAGTTCTACATGTGCACTGGAAAGGACATGGGACAATCAGGACAAGCCCTGAGGGGTTGGATCCAAGAGACAGTAACCGATGCCAAGGAGGAAAGAGAGGCAGAAAGGCAGGAGAAAGAGAAAGAAAGAATAGCCCAGGAGAAATGGGAAGAGACAGAAAGACAGGAGAAGGAGAAAGAAAGACAGGAGAAGGAGAAGGAAAGAATAGCCCAGGAGAAACAAGAAGAGGCAGAAAGACAGGAGAGGGAGAAAGAAAGAACTCATCAGCTTGCAATGACAGATCATGACAGGTGCAACACACCAACACCTCCTCACACAACCCTCAGCGGTGTGGGCACCCTCATGAGAAAATGGGACGAAGCCAAGCCTGAAGCCTGGCTCGACCATATTGATAAGGTCCTGATGACCTATAAACCCTCTACTGAAGAATTGTCTCTGATCCTGGGATGGCACCTTGAAGGGAAAGGTGCCATTGCCTTCAGTGCTCTCCCTCCTGAGGATCAAGGATATCTTGCCCTTGTCCGCCAAGCCATTATCAAAGCTTTTGAAATAACTCCTGACCATTGGAGGAAAAGGTGGAGAAATATGCCCAAGGAATCAGGCCAGACCTAATCCGAGTGGATCTTCAGAAAGACCCAGGCCCTAAAACAGTGGCTAGAATCTCTGAAAGCAGCTACTGTGGAGGATGTCCTTGAACTCTTCCAGTTTCAGGATTTCTTATTTTATGCCCCGCCAGCTCTCGCCACTCATCTATGCAATGAGGCACCTAAGACAGTGGCCGAGTTCTGATGTTGGGCTGACATATGGGATACGCATCATCCCCATCTTCGTTTCCATGCACGAAAATTATATCCCTCCTCCCACTACCCCAATCAACTCCCAGCAACCTGCAATCGGCACCCCCAAGAAACCCATGTGTGGGTAGCCAAGAAAGAACAAGAGACACCCCACTGAACAGTGCTGGAAGGCTGAGGATCAGCCAGAGACCCCCTCTATGTCCTCAGATGGGACAACACCCCCACAAGGCACACCTGGGTCGTCGACAAAGGTTAAAGGTCCTGCTACCTCCTATGGGACCGTGCCAGGTAAAAATTATAGTCAGACTTATTGCCCCTCTTGCAAAGTCTATGGACACTCTGCCAAATGGGCAAAATGCCTTATTAAAAATAAGTCAAATTCACCCACCCTTGTCTTGGCAGTCACTGACCCAACATCCTTAGGTCCTCCAGCCCAGGGTCCCATTTATGTGGCACTTCCCTGAGGTATGTGCCCCATCAGCCAGGTCAAGGCATTTGATGATTCTGGTGCACAAATGTCCCTCATAAGGGAAGACAAAGTTCATCGTGGAGCTATCATTAACAGGTGAGGATCACGAGACCCATAGATCTGAAATCTGTGTTTATAGCATCCGAATGGCACTGAGCTGTTGCTCAAGTATTGTGGAAACACCTAACCAAGACCACGTTTACCTTACTGTAATGC
Organism: Macrobrachium rosenbergii; assembly: GCF_040412425.1. Taxonomy (NCBI): domain Eukaryota; kingdom Metazoa; phylum Arthropoda; class Malacostraca; order Decapoda; family Palaemonidae; genus Macrobrachium; species Macrobrachium rosenbergii. The sequence goes on along the minus strand of NC_089741.1, from coordinate 76,653,873 downwards.
CTCTTCAAGGCAGACTAACGAGTATGTGTGCCAAAATTTGTAATTGATTATTATTAAATTGCATGAAATATATATAAATATATATATATATATATATATATATATATATATATATATATATATATATATATATATAATATATATATATATATATATATATATATATATATATAGAAATCATCAACACACAATCACGTGTGGAGACAGAAATAAATTTCTGGCTCAAATAGGGATCGAACCCAGGTCTCAGGTGGAAAGCAAGGGCGTTACCACTGGAGCCATACAAGTCTAAGATTTGGAACTGAGGCAAGCACTTAGAATTACCTGGGCAAGCTAACTGCTTGCATACCAGCTTGAGTTTTCCCCAACTTCCCGACTCAGCAATGGCCCGTGACAACATTTCATTCGAATTATCCCTTCTGAGTGAATAAGATGAAATCGTAAGCACACAATCACGTGTGGAACAGAAATAAATTTCTGACTCGTCGGGATCGAACCCAGGTCTCTCAGGTGGAGCAGGACGTTACCACTGGGCCATACAAGTCTAAAAAGTTGGAACCTGAGAGCAACTGCACCCAGGAATTACCTGGGCAAGCCTTCTTTCTTGCATACCAGCAGTTCTAACTTCCCGACTCCAGTGTAATAGACAACATTTCATTCAATTATCCCTTCTGAGTGAATAAAGATAGGGCTAGGTTCGATCCCGACGTGAGTCGAAATTTATTTCTGTTCCACACGTGATTGTGTGTTGATGATTTCTATCTTATTCACTCAGAAGGGGATAATTCGAATGAGGCTGTTGTTTATTGGAGTCATTGCTGATCGGAAGTTGAGAAAGCTTCGCTGTTAATTCAACAGTTAGCTTGCCCTGGTAAGTCGCTTGGAGGTGCAGTTGCTCTCGGGTTCAGCTTCTTTTGAACTTGTATGGCCCAGTGGGCCAACGCCCTTTCCACCTGAGAGACCTGGTTCGATCCGACGTGAAGTCGAGGCTATTTCTGTTCCACGCGTGACCAATGTGTTGATGATTTCTATGTATTCACTCAGAGGATGAATTTCAGATGAAATGTTGTCTGTTGGGTCATTGAGTCGGGAAGTTGGGGAAAACTCGCTGGTATACTAAAGCCAGTTTAAACACTGCCCAGGTAATTCATGAGGTGCAAGTTGCTCTCAGGTTCCAACTTCTTTTGACCTTTGGCCCAGTGGGTAACGCCCTTACTTTCCACCTGAGACCTGGGTTCGGTGATCCGCCGTTGAGTCGAAATTTATTTCTGTTCCATACGTGATTGTGTGTTGATGATTTTCTATCTTATTCACTCAGAGGATAATTCGAATGAAATGTTGTCTATTGGGTCATTGCTGATCGGAAGTTGGGGAAACTGCTGGTATGCAAGCAGTTAGCTTGCCCAGGTAATTCCTTGGGTGCAGTTGCTCTCGGGTTCCAACTTCACCCAGACTTGTACTGGCCCAGTGGTAGCATATACTTTCCACCTGAGGAGACCTGGTTCGATCCGACGTGAGTCAGAAATTTATTTCTGTTCCACACGTGATTGTGTGTTGATGATTTCTATCTTATTCACTCAGAAGGGATAATTCAGATGAAATGTTGTCTATTGGGTCATTGCTGAGTCAGGAAGTTGGGGAAAACTCAGCTGGTATATGAAGCAGTTAGCTTGCCCAGGTAATTCATGGGTGCAGTTGCTCTCAGTTCAACTAGCACCCCAGACTTGCAGCTTGTATGTGGTAACGCCCTTACTTTCCACCGAGAGACCTGGGTTCGATCCGACGCCCAGGTCGAAATTTATATATATATATATATATTAAATAACCTCAAAAAGCCACTTTATATTTTACCTAACTTGAAGAAGATGCAGAAAAACAAATCTTGGTAGCTCTAGCCTACATCCCTCTATGCTGAGCGTCGAATCTTTCTCTCTCCCACTCCCTCTCACACAGACTCAGTCCCTAATTCTAAAATGCATGGTAATCAAACCCCCGGTTACAAAAATAGTCATTTATTAAGTAAGCCCAATAACTCATCAATGTAAAATGAAAATAAGCACGTCAGTTATGGAAACCACTAAAAGCAAAAAAAATCTCAGTCACCAAAAGAACATAATACGTGGGAACTGGTTCTCATTCTCCCGTCAACGTTTCCTAAAAGTTCCCTAATAACACCAAGTCTCTTTCTAAGCAACTTGAAACAAAGTCATCGTCTTAGTTCCTCTTATATGCCAAGATTGACTTATGGCTATTCATCCATTTCATCATCATTTTCTAACATGACTATATTACACGCATATCCGTGCAGATGAGTGTCCACCCCCAACTAACCATGGTTCCATTGAAACATTTTTCTAGAAAAGAGAAGGAACCATCTCTGTTAGAAGATATATATATATATATATCTGTATATCTGTCTGTGTGTTCCCGACTTGATTGTTTTCCCACTAGAGTAATTATGTTCCCTTTTCAAAAAAAAATATTCTTTTCAGGTAGAAAATTTTTATTTATTTTCACTATTATTTAGTATGGTGATAACACTACCCAATTTATTTTTGATTAACGTGATTTCGAGTGTTGTTACTTAGTTATCTCAGTCTGATGAAATGTAAGATATTTGTATTATTTTACCTTCCTAATATACCACGTACTATCTTACTCTAAATACCTATTATCAACACTCAGTATATTTGAAAACATAATTCGTTTCTCTATCCTCTTTCTTCAGCTTATACGCAGCAATTATGAATCTTTTTCTTGCTTTAAAAATAGGTCTTGTACTTAATGAATAAGCGGGCCCTACGGTAGTCATTTTTTATTTAAGTCATGACCCTCATCTTTATAAATTACTATAATTGAAAGGATGGATTATTCCGCAGTACAAAAAGTTTGAAAAGAAATGAAAGAATGAATATATAGTACTCACTGTACAGTGTATATATAGTTCATCATTTTAATTTTTAGTTCTTAGACAACAGGCATTACTTTGTATGAGAGCCATGATTATCATAAATTATAGGAAAAGGGTTTTGCTATAGAATCTATTATAAATCTAATGGCATGTATTTATCTGGCTTAGTCTGATAATCCGATCGGCATCTTAATCGCTCTCAAAATGTTCGGCTACAGAATTCAGGGCATTTATTTATATCAAATATATTCAAGTAGCAATTTTGTGAATGTGATAACATTTTATCCTGTGAAATACACCGCAAACATAAACGACGTAAATATACAAATTGCTAGAAAATATACGCGAGAGAGAGAGAGAGAGAGAGAGAGAGAGATTTTAATATTCCTCCGACAGCTGGCAAAACTTTATAGCTAACGCACGTCAGGTTCTCGAATTCTCAAGAAAGCATTTTTCCCGAAATGTTTTTTTCTTTCACTGGAATAGCACTAACGCGAGAAAGGATATAAATCTCTGCGCTTATCTCTGTTATATATGCGTGCTGCCTGGTGTCTGGACTTCTGCATTATGCTCAGGGATCAGAGTCTCTCTTCAGAGAAATATGCTTTGCCACTCTACAAATTCTTTTTTTTTCTTTAAAGATTCACATCAATTCCGCTTTGCTTGAGTTTTCTTATCTCTCAAAGTCTTCCTATGAAAAAGTCAATGGGCGGGCAACAGAATAGCTAAGTTAACCACACATTATTAAGTTTGAGGAAATTAATAGAATGAGCCTTATCTGCTAAAGAGTTGATAGATGTTGACAAATAATGTGAATCTATTATTGTCTGGGTATGATGTATGTTACTTTCACAGAAGACAACCGATAAGATTTATGCAAGTACTACATTGCATAGTCACTTTTAATTACCTCTCCCTCTCTCTGGTACTGGATGTACAGGAAATTGTAGGTTGCAGCATGGCATTAGCGAACTTTTACCTTAAGAAGTAATTCGAAATTAGAAGTAAAACTTGGCCAGTTAGAAACCACAAGACATATTTTATACAGTTAGAAAGATGTTATGAAACCAGTCTTACGACTTCTAACAAATAAGAATATATTTGCAGTCTCTTCTGGAACTATAGAATCTTTACAAAAAGTAAAGAAGAGTATTGTTTTAAATAATATAATAATTCAATAAAAATCCAGCTACTAAGTTTTTCTTGCTTTATGTATCAGTTTACCAAATAAATAATGTATTAACTAGTCCAGCAAAGTTATAGCTATTGTAAAAAAAAAAACGAGAAAAAGGTAGAAAAATTTACCATATAGTCTTTAAAAGGCTATGTAATTAGATATAAAATCCTCTTAGACATCTAGAAATGTCTCCTTCTTATAGTTTACTTCATTAAATATAACAAAGAGAGGCATTAAATTTATTAGACCTCTTGATAGATTACAAGCATTAAAATGCAATATATTACCTGAAAATGAGTTTTTGTTTATTATTTTGTTATTCTGGTTTCAACTTAACTAAAGAAGCAATCTTTCAAAAACGATGCTTCAAAACATCATTGTTGTCCGATTTCTTAATACCATTAAATTTTCCAAAGTGAAAAATATATTGGCATTTTTTAAAAATTTCAATGATATACAGAAATGGGTGAAAAGGGTTTTAGTATGCTGGGATCTATTTCTCTGGTAAAGAGTACCGAGAGATACTGAAAAGCTAGCTAGACGATTACTGTTACGAACCCATGAGTTCGTATTTGAACACACTATATTTATATATGCTGTTTGTATTTCCTGAATTAGTATTATCTGCCTTTAAGGGTTTATTTGTTGTCACTTGTCAGCAGTAGTTTAGTCACTCGTCAATGATAGTTTGGTTGTTTTATCAGTTGTTGACATCCGTATATTTGTTGCTGCAGTGGTTGCTTAGCTGCTTCTACTTTCATAATCAGCAGTTTAACCCTTTTTTGACTAATTTGTTCATTGACGGCCGTAAATTATTTATTAATATTTATTATTCTCGTTTTAGTTGTTCTCTCGTATAATTGGCTGGTTAAGACTGATACTTATTTCTTCTCCTCTTTGGTGGTTGGCTGATGGGCAACCGAGTTGGTAGTGGCCTGGAACTGCAGTCGGATGTAAAGTCACCACCTGACTGGATTTGAGAAGGTCACCTCGCCTCCGTGAGGAGAACCTGACTGGATTTGAGAGAGTCACCTGCCTCCCGTGAGGAGCCTGAGCTGGATTTGAGAGAGTCACCTACTTACTCCCGTAGGAAGAACTTGGCTTGGTTTGTAACTTGGACTGCAGTGCGGACTTTGAAATCTGTGATTTTGGTGGATCCCCTCGGTAATTTTGGCTGAACTGGATCCTGCCCTTATGGAAGTTAATTCTGAGTTTCCCTGATTCTGAAGGTAGCTTCCCGTCATGGTGCCATGACGTAAAACATCACGACAGAGCTCGCTATCGAACTACCGAAGACCCAGTAATAGAAGATTTGGACTATCATCGTCCATCAGATATCTGAAGACCATGTGACAGAAGATCCTGGACCCATCCATCGTCATCCGGATACCTTATCTATCTAAGGTCTGTATCGTCTTACCAGCCAAAAACTAATTGTATTGTTATTATTATTATTGTATAATTTATTTTTATAGTTATTTATTCTTATTATCCTTCACTTCTTTCTGACGTAGCCCTAGGATCTATTGAACCCATAAAATCCATTCAACATCTTTGGATTTTAAATTAAACAATTTTTGTTACTGCCTTCGAGGCTGATACGTAACAGTTACCTAGAAGCTATTTAAATCTCAGTTCAGTGATCATACCTTCATATAATACTGGTTAATATCCTATAATATTCTTTTTCTTACCATGGGAGATTTAGTATCCAAATAAAAATCTTGAATGAGATACAATATTAAAATAATCGAAATTCTTAATTATTCTTTTTTTTATTGTATGAATCACTCATTATCATATCAGTGTGCTTCTTTTATTGTTTTTATTTCCCAAATCGATATATAAACACTGATACTTTTTATTTAGAGGTGCACAACTATTTTTTTTAAGCTTTTATGAAAAGGTTTTGATAAATATTCTTTATTTCACAAAACGCACTTATTATTTTTATATTACTAAAAAGAAGTTTAGTTTGTGAAGTTGACATAATCTCTATTTCCCATCTCTATGGTATTCATAGCTTTGTACGCGAAACCTGGTCTATGCACTTGATAACACATTAACATCGACCTCTGTTCATGAGAGACGTACAAAAAATTTGTAATTAAATTATCAAAATCATTTTCATACCGATTTCTGGTCTAATACCTCTCAATAACTTACATTTCAATAACTAATAATTTGAAGAATACAGTTATGTGTAGAGTTCAACCACTTTATTAAGCTTATTGGCATTCAGTATGAAACCCTTTTTTTTTTTAGTCTCATAAAATTAAATATTTGGTATCACATCCATGAATACATGAGCATACTACGGATTTTATTTTCATGTTCAAAATAAAATCTTTACAAAGAATTGCAACCTGAATTCTCTCTCTCTCTCTCTCTCTCTCTCTCTCTCTCTCTCTCTCTCTCTCTCTCTCTCTCTCTCTCTCCCTTTATCACATTAGGATGCTTATTCGTAAAACCAAACCGTATTTTCTAATCCATCCTACGAACTACAATGCTGTCACATTATTTCCTAATTTCTTAGCTAAAGGACACTGCCAGTACTTGAGGTATATTACTGAAAACAAAACTTGATATATTAACGCACTGGCATCATGATTACAAATCCGTGTTTTACAGTTACAGAAATTAATATCTGGCTTAATCTGATAATCTCATTAGCTCCTTGCTTATTCTGTCAGTATGGTAGTCTGTAGAGCCAAAGGCATCCATACATATCGAGTTTATTCCGAGAGACATTTTCGTGGTGGTTGTCACATTCCATCCAGTGAAATACGAGTTATAGGAATACGATACGAATCTATTTTACTGCTCGGGAATTTAAAAGAAAACGCGTGTCAAAGAGAAAGAAGGGGGAGAGAGATGCACATCAGGCTCTTGAAATCCTAAGCAAGCATTTCTCTTTAGCTAACTTTTTTCCTCTGTGAACAACACTAATGTTAAAAGCAATATAAATTTCTGTGCAAATGGACACAATGTTTGCAATCTCACCTCACCCTCCCCTAGCTTTCTTGAAAATTCATCAATTAGTCTGGTTGGCTACGGAATTTCTTACTTCACAAATCTTGAAAGAAAACTGGGAAAGGCTGGGCAACTGGATATCTTCAAGTAGCCCAGGTCTGATACAGAAGGTTGGTTTGGGTTATTTTCATATTGGAATACTGATGACCTTCATGAAAGAACTTCATAGTAAAATCATGCACTTTACAATTAACTGTCTGTATGTTTCCCGCGCTGTTATATATATATTTTTTTTAAAGAACACGGTACCTGTACCTAATGAAAGAAAGGTAATACAAAAATAGCTAATTTAATTTAGTCATTAAACAAGCAAAAGACCTATTTCTTGATATCAGAAAGATTTTGTGAAATCATTCCTGAGGTTCTTCATTTATCGGGAAATATTCGTAGTCTTTTCTGAAAGAAAAATTGTCCGTATCCTTTGCACAAGTTCCTTAGATTATAAAGTCTATTAACACTCCTAGCCTTTATTTGTATTCAGAATACTCTGAACAATATAAAATCATCCTACGATACTTGTGTCGCCTTATATATCACTGAAGCAAGTTATTTTATTGCTAGCCTAGTTTGCGAAACTAAGTGCTGAATAACGGTACAAAGTTGTAGATTGCTATAAAGAGTTAAGAAGAGTTAAGTAAAAACTGGGACTGCCAACTGTTACAGGTTATCTAAGGTTCTTCCAATACTAAATAGGAACAAAGACTCCTTAGAAATCTAGTAATATCTTCTTCACTAATTTCACGTTGCTAAATATAGTAAACAGACACAGTTGATTTATTATGCCTACTACCTCAGGCAGTACAAGGAATACAAATACATTATAATACGAAACATAAATTTTTCCCTTATTTTCATAGGGCTACTACTATATCACCCAGCTAATTGCAGAACCATCCTTCAAGGGAAAGTTTTCATTAGATCAGTCTCGTTATCAAAAGCTGTACAATTTTGTGTTTAAGCACACTAAGGAAAACCTCTCGAAGATATATAAGTCAGTGTGTTTAAAGGCAGGTAAAACAAGCTTTTAGATATTACGATTTTTTTATTTCTTACACTAAAATATAGTTACATGTTTATTTACATCAAGTAATATTGTCTCAGGGTCACCGTCGATCATCCAGGAACTGTCATCATTTATTGTGAGATTTTTGTTAACCCTTTAAAGATAATTTACATATATTAGGATCATGTCATCACAGTACAATAGGATTTTTTCTTTTAGTTTACATCCAAGTTTGCCTAATAACTAGTGTAAAATATTGCAAAACGCATTGGCTCAAGAGGCAGCCTATTTTATTTTGATTTATTTGATTAATACATCATTCCATAATTCAAAAGAACTGCTTCTAAAATATAAAATGTCCCCATGCATTACAAAAACCTGAGAGTAAAAAACTTATACACTTATTAGTTTCCTAATTAAATAGCACCTGTAATTTAGAGAAACGGATATTGAGATTCATCTGATAGTCTCATAAACATCAAAACTGCTTTTCTCTTATTTTCGATTGAATTTATCCAAGTATATACTCTATCATAACAAATTAATCCTATAAGGTCATTTCGTGAAGGTGGTCACATTACATGGTATGATATAAAGCATAAAGGAAAACGAATTGAAAATACTAATTGGTAGAGCGTGCAGAGAGGGAAAAGACGAGTTTTTAATTCCTATTCAACACCTGGCACCACTTTACAGATGTGCATCTGTGGCTCTAGAATTCCCAAGAGTTTTTTTTTCTAGAAAGGAGTATTATTTTTGTGTAGAGAGCGCTAATGCGAGGCAGGGTATAAACGTCTGAGCTGATCTCCATTTTAGATATAAGTGCCTGGTGTTATATCGACTTCTGCATTATAATCAAGATGTTTCTTGCAAAAAATCGAATTAAGCTTTCTCGATACATTTGGAAATGAGTTATGTAAGCAAATAGGAAAGAATAATATTATATATAAAGAGAGTATATATATATATATATATATATATATATATAGATATATATATATATATATAGGAGCATATATATATATATATATATATATATATATATATATATATATATATAGTATATATATATATATATATATATATATATATATATATATATATATATATATATATATATATATGTTATGTAAAGGTATTTCATCGTGAAATTCCCTCTGTGTTTGGTTATAAGGATCAAAATAACTAGTCAGAGTTTGGTTTTGTGACATCTTACTTTCTCCATGCATGTAGAATAAGACTGTTTTAATATCAGACCAACATTCTGCAGATTTCAGATAAACTCCATATGTTTTTTCTTGTATTTGTCAAAAAGACTATATACAAAAAAGAATACAATTGGTCTGCACAGGATGATTCCCATGTCGATCTATCTAAGCTTTCACACTTTACATAGCAAGACTAAGATTCACACACATGAATAAACATATGACCGTTTCAAGGACTTCCCACGGCTACGTGACTTTGCCCAGCTCTGATCAAAAAGAGAACGCTGAGCCTATGCAAACGCATGCTAATGCATGATGATTTTACATTGTCTTTAAGACATCACATACTTATGGATGACGTTTGCGCCTGTCGGATCGCGAATGAGATTTCAAGAATAGCATTCCTTTCTTCATGTGCACATAGAGATATATATGAAACAGTCTCAGATTTAATAAGAACTGTATTTTTCTAATTATGTCATAAATGAAACATGACATTTGCTCAGCCACGTAAACACAATAGAACGAAATCATCAAAACAGGCATCTCACTAGCTAAGCATAAATTCTCAGCTAAAAAAAGAAAATATACGCTTCCAAAAATCATTATACTCAAATTAGAATGAGGATACATAGTAATTACTGAAGACAGCAACACGAAATATGTTGCACATTTGTAAACACAAGTCTTACGCCAAACGTAAAAGTGAGAAAAAAGGTGTTATATAACTCAAATATTGATTATACTGATAATACTAATGATTAACATATAAATCATATATAGATAATGTAATCCGGATAAATCAAATAAAATAACGCAATTCAGAAATGATAATGCAATCCTGAAATGATAATGCAATTCGTAAGATTAAAGTAAAAACATTTGGTGTACAGATTATATGAATACACTGCAATGATAGAGATTGAAACCAATGCTTAAAAATGTATCCAAAAAGTAATAACCATATGCAGTTTATATAAACAAACAGTTATCCTGATAGATTAATCAGTATGGACAAATCAAATTACTAATGTAAAATGTTGAATGAACAACATGCTACTACACGCAATTGATACATTACATGTAGTATAGGTTATTAAAGAAATAAATGTAGATAAATGATACTCAGAAATGTTCAGCTCTTCCTACATAAGGCTTACCACCGAAAAATAGAACTTCTTTCAGTCTTTTCTGCATTCGAGCTTTAATGAAAATGGGCCAGTAATTCCATTATCGAACTCGAACATATAATTGCGCCGAATTCAACGTTGACCTTTGAGAATCAGCAGATTTCGTGAATAATCCCTTCATCTCTCGCTTACCAAAAACATTACGCTGACGATTTACGCCTACGGCTCCCAGCAACATACCAATCGCAATTAATGCAGAGGAGAAGAAAATCATGGTGAACAGAATGATTCCGCAGGAGACAGCAAGTTCAATGATGCAAATAGCCGCTGACGGCCTGCTGTAGGAATTGTTAGACCTTGAGCCTAGTGTTTCCGCATCGATGCTGACAGAAATTACGCCACGGATGATTGTTAACATAGAAATTTGATGAAGAGTGACGACGCTGTTGCATGCAGCCATCATTAACGCATTTAACATGTGTCCGTTGTCCTAGTACTAATCAAAAGACGATGTATGGTCTCTGCAGAGAAGACGAATGACGTGCCATTCAATACGAGCCTGTGATGAAACTCGATTGTCACGATAATTACTAAACCAGCCAAACAATGTTCACGCAGTATGGGGAGAGGTTCTGTTATACTAAGTCCACCTGCACATGAATTCAAGGACGCATCAGATACATTTAAGAATCAAACAAATCGATCCTGCACACTACTTATCTATAACATCATGGCAATCATTTAACAGTGCTTGGTCTCGACTACTGTAAAAGCCTCATTGGCGAAACCAAATACTAGAGCTGACAGATTATTAATAATAGGTGTCGAGACGATACATACGGGAAAAGTACAAATTTATACGCTTTCCACGCATCTACGGGTTAAAAGGAATGTCAGATTACGATCTTATCGTATACAACTTAACTGTGATCAAGCTGTAATAAAATTCAACTTTATGAAAATCTACTACTGGAACATAGCGCATTTTATCGTGGAGTATTATTGGTAATCTGAGTAAGATCTTTAATCGGTAATAAATGAGGTATACACGCCTTTAGCAGCAAGTTATAGCTTCCACGTAATCTTTTTGATTTTTCGATAAAGCTTGAAACTCTCGAGTATACACATGATTAATTTAGTACGATAATACATCAAAGTTGCCACAAAACTCTGAGTGTCATGAACCTGATTGAAACGCTTTCGTGACTGTTCATTTACTTGTCGATTACGCTGTTCAAAAGCTTTCGAATTTGTTTGTTTTAGTTCTCCTGCCAATACCTCTGTTGATAAACGATTTTCATTTTAATCCCGATCGCGTTTCAAACGATTTGAGTCTCTAATCCCAAGATTCAGCCACGGAACCAACCACCCTAATGCCGCTTAGAACAAAGTGGGTTACGCCTTTCTGTAACGTCATGAGGTATTGACCACATTAGCAAATCACAGCCGCATTTCGGGCCGCACGCTTTATTCTCTAATTCTAGAAAGTATACAATTGTAAGGTCACTGACTACGAAGGACGTTGGATCACTGCTAGCTAAGAATGATTTTATGCAGCCCACAGAGATTGATAAAAAAAGAGTCAATTCGATTTCAAAGTCACATTCATTTCGCGAAAATGGCGTCTATATTGACTTCTAAAACTGTATTAATGCCAGTTAGAAAGAAATTATTCATTTCTCTACTTATAGAGCCATGATGTAAAGTTATCAGAACTTCTCCTAGCTAGCGATAAACATTGACAGGAATAGTGGATACAATTTGACAAGCTTCATGTTGGAGCCTGCAAAAAAATAACTTGTAACAATGAAAACATTGCATCATTCATGATAAAAAAATTCACACAATAATTAACTTTTTCATAACAACCATTGTCTTAAGCTCTCTCACATGAGAGAGATAGATACTGTTCGAACATCCGCTGAATCGACTGATTCCAATTTTAAGTCGGCCACTCATTAAACTTCTATAACCATGAAAGGACCTTCAAACTTAGGCAATAATTTCCAATTTAGCCTTTGCTAACATATAGACCTGTACATATATCATATCTCCTTCTTGGTAAGGCTTTATGACCTTAGCTTTTTTATCATGTGCATTCTTCATTAACACTTGAGCCTGTAAGAGGTTTGGATAAAGTGTTTGATATCTACCTGGCTAACACATCTATTGCATCCTTCAATGATCTGATAAACTAGATGTCGGGGATATGAAAAAGGTGACCTAGCAGTATCCCATAAAATAGTCATGGAGACATATGTGATTACATGATACCATGTATTAAAATGGACACAGTGGGTATTGCAATATCCCAGTTTGGGTCCATACCGCCATTTACACGTGCAGTATGTCTAGCACTTTCTATTAACCCGTTCTACCAATCCATTAGATTCAGATGGTATATCATCGTATTGATTTTCTTTTACATTTGCAGAATTTCGTACAATGAGTTATGAACTGATTATTGAATTCTCCACCTGAGTCAGAGATTATATTTTGGAATTCCATGTCTGCATATATAGCACTCGTAAAACTTCCTAGCGCACTCAATGGCTGTTTACTTTAGTGGCTTAATTCAGTATACCGTGTAAGGGCGTCTATTATAAACATATAAGGTTTTTATTCCCCGGTCTGTCTCTGCAAAAACTCCGTCAATAAATCAAGGTGTACCTTTCAAAAGGCTCATAGGCACGGGATAAGTTCCAAGACCTACAGGATTCTTAGTAGTAGTATGGCATTTCTCCAGACGGAAACATATATCACAGTTTTTAATATATGTCCTAATATCTTTTAACATAGTAGACCAGTAAAATAATGACTTGGCCTTTTGAGAGGTTATTTCGAACCCAGGATGACCGTGCAGAGGATGGTTGTGAAGCCATTTCAGAACGATTGGGATTAATGTGATAGTGGCTAACCACCCAATATTAGTTAATCAGTTGAACTCTGGCTCTCCTAAATACGGATCGGCATAGAATGTTATTATCTCTTAATCAAAGAAATATTTATCTGTATATTTCACATATTCCTTATCATCTGGATTCCTATTTAATGCATCTATTATTATTCTTAATTTCTGATCTTTCATTTGTTCTTGTCGTACTGAATTTAGATTCCACTTCATATCTGTAATACTTCGTTGTTTGGGCTAAAGATTACCATTTTCGATAGCAATTTTCATAGCTTGCGAAGGAATTGGAATTTCTTCTAGATCAGTGAAAGGTATTGGTTGAGGTTGGTACTGTTACGAGATAGCGTATCTGTGATTACGTTTGCTTTTGTACTGCAGACCACTTAGCTCCAAAGTCCTGGATAATCAAGTGTGTGCCACTGAGTTCTTTTTAGACTACAAGGGATTGAAACCTTTAAAAGTCATCGGGGTAAGGGGCTGACTGCCAGAACCTTGACACTATACCCATAGATTATATATTTAAAATGTACTCAACGAATTAGCAATGGCTAGGCATTCCTTATTCATTACTGCATATTTCTTCTCTGACATTTTTAATTTGCGAGAATAAAAGCAATGGGGAAAAAACTTATTGTCCTGCCACTGAGTAACACACCTCCTACTCCTTGGTCTGATGCGTCGGTTGCAATAATAAACTCTTTAGTAAAATCGGGAAACTTTAAAAATAGGAGCAGAACTGATTTTTTCTTCAAGGTATCAAAAGGAATTTGATGTTGGATTCCCATTTAAAAGTTGTCCTTCCTTATGAGATCAGTTAAAGGAGCTATATTACTGAATAATCTCGGATAAACTGACGATAATAACCTGAAACCCTGAGAAATTGCTGTATGGCTTTAACATTAGTAGAACGGGAAATTTACTTAATAGCAGAGAGATTTTATCATGACTACTTAAGACTCAAGTTGAGATACCATGAAACCTAACAGACTAATTCGTCTTTAAAAAAACTCACATTTAGAAATTTTTTGTTTTTAAATGATGTTCTCTTAACCTTGAAGGACTATTTAGTTTACTTAAATGCTCCTCCAAGGTGTTGGAAAATATGACTAAATCATCCATATAAGCATGGTAACATCCCCTAGTAAACTGAACACTAGTATTGACCATTCTAGTGAACGTAATAGGAGCACAACGTAGCCCAGTACTGGGCAAACGTAGGAATCTTCATAGTTGACTCTAGCTGTACTTCCAGTTATGTACTGTACTCATCCTTAGCTATGGTATCTGGTGAAAGCCTTTAAGTAAGTCCAAGGAAGTAAAATTTATTCTGTCCTAATAGAGACAAAATATCATCTGTATACTGGAACGTTTAGATAGTTTGTCGTTACTATGAAAGCCAACACAAATCCTCCAGGTTTTATCCTTTTTGGTACTACTATCAAGGAAAATTATAAGGGTTGTTAGATTTCTTAATAACCCTCTTTTAACATTTTATCTACCTCAACATTGATTTCATTCAGAAATTTGGCCGGTAGACGATATGAAGGTATGTAAATGACTGGTCCTGGTCCTTTAAACGAATTTGATGTTCGATGACTTCCGTTTTGGTTTAAAGTCTAGCAGGCATTAGTAGAAAAACATCATATTTGGATAAAAGATCAACAAATTTTGCCATATCCCTATCTAAGATGTTCAGTTTCTGATTTTGCCTTTAATTACCTTTTTTAAAAGAGATTCGTCTGCGTTGATCCAGTGGAGTTAATTTCAGCAACTGTAAGGATTCGATGTTTATATGCTTCGGATATTGACAATATGTTGATTTTCAGCTGTTAGCAGCATTTAAGTGATTAAAACTCAATGCTAACCTGATGATCAGAATTACTGTGTATAATGCTTGGTGCGACTGAAAGCCATTGATTTTTAAAGTACTAGGAAGAATTAAAACCTCTTGAGCCTGGCAATTTTCTTTTTAACCTTTGACTGTGAGATACGATGGTGTGTGTTTGGCTCAATGGTTTGTGCGAACGCAGCAAGGACGGGTGCCTGAGAGTTATGTTGGTTGCTGTAACAATATCATCGCAGGTGAGACAAGTGACTGGCTCTTCGATATACGCTATCTTCTTACTGTCTCCTTCTGATCCAAAAACAGATTTCAATGTGTGTGAAGACCGATAGAATTTTCCTTTATAAACACTCCGTGTTTTATGGTGTCAAAATTACGTTATGTAATGACATTGATGGATAACCCATAATAACTACTGGGCATATATTATTGCCAACAATGATAAAGGTATCCGTGAAAGTACGCGTCTCAACCTGTATTGTATTTGAGATAAAACAATTACATCTAATTCCTTATTGCCTATTCCTGACAAACAAACGTGAAATGCTTCTTGTGTGTTCTAAGCCAACTGCATGCAAAGTGGGTCTAACTTCTTCTGAGCCAATAATAATACGCAGTATTTGCAAAAATCTACGGACCATGCCTGCATGTTTAGAGACTCCCACCTCGATTTCTGGAAAATTCTTGTCTTCACACATATCTTGAGAACATTAAACTTATTATCTGATTCAAAGAGCGATAACCCAACATCACTCTCCTCCCCTTGCTGGCTAATACGCAGGTTTGTCTGCCCGCCGGCATTCGGTACCCACTGACGCCTGGTTGTTTGGAACTGCTGAGCCTGAAGTTGGCTTCTTCCTGAGGAACGATTTGAATGCAATTTACTTCGACCTGCATTACTGTTCTGTTTGTATTGTTTGTTCTTTCCCATGGTATTGCTGCTTTTGTTAATTGGCCACAGTACTTTAATGCTCTAGCACTGTTTAGATTCTTCTTCTTGCATTGCAATGACTATACTTATGATTTGCACTGTTATGGATTGAACAATAGCGTGATCTACACTCATTTATCATACGTCCATCAACAGCCCACAAACGGTGGAAACAAAATGACTGCTGATGGATTATTAGCATTGGGTTAACCTGTTGCGGTGATGTAGACGCATGATTTTTGTTTTCTTGCTTTGTAAAATCCTGAATTAGAGAAGGATCGAGATTCGTACACTTGGACAAGTGTTTTTCCTGAACTTGTCTATAGATATCTAATTCTGAGCTATCTGATTGTAATTCTCATCAAAACACTTAACCAGTTGTTCAGGTATCGCTGTTGCTAAGTGTTAAATAGAATAATCTGTATGTAGATTTGGAACTGGATATGCAGATTACCATTGACCCAACTTGAGCCATCAATCTGTCCTTTATACTTTCGAGCCTATCTCCTAATATCAGAGCTGCCCTCTATCTGCTATACTTAGAGTCAATCATAGATGTGAGTCTTATGATGCAGGAAGCAAGAACTTCATCCAATGCATCCTCTACTCCCATAAATGGAACTAAGATTGGTCTTTGAAACCATCCTAAGTGTTTGTTTCTTTAAAAGATATTCCCGCAAGTACGCACTGCATCTCCTTTCTCTTTAGCAAAATCTATGAAACTTTTGCCTCTTTGCAATTGTAAAGACGGATCGGTAATGGATTTTGCCGTGAGGTGTACGTCTACAGACGAAATCCAAGATCTGACACCCTGCGTCAAAAACCCATTGACACGACTCTTCCTGCGAATGGTACAATTGGCGATCTAGCATTAACTACCGTAATTACAGGATTCTGTGGGGAAGTGGTGGGTCGCCTCACCTGGGGTTGATGTGAGTCACATTTTCTTACTAAGTTTCCAGCCGCACGCGTACTCTCTAAGTGATCTTGAAACCTATATGAATAAACACGGCCGCTACGTAATCCCCAGCAAATCTATACCAGGAACGCGGGTAACAATAACCGAGATTCATATAACTGCTAAAAATAACATCACTTATGAAAATGCATCATAAAAATACAATAATGATAAGTAATAAATGCACTTTCCTGAAAAAGAACAGAGTTAACAAATGCCGGGCGTAAAAAATAAAAAGAGCACAAAGTATGAAAAAATGAGGTATCGGAACCGCTACGTCTGCATGGCAAAGGTATTAAATCTACGGCGCTGCTCACCTATATCAGCAACCTGCCACCGAGACCCGAACACTGGCAAGTGAATATACCAACTTCGTTATAAATAATGGCTGTACTTAGCTTTTTATTGATTCTGTATAGGTCGATGAAGTTCCTCTGCTGTCCGACTTCCGTCTGGCTAGATACACGTCACTGAAGAAATGCTATTGTGGATGTTGAACTTCATGTTGATGAATGCTGGGATTGCAGAAACCTCGGCGAACATCGGAGTGTTATGCAATGTTTTAGATTTGTGTAGATTTCCTTTCTCTCTCTCTGCCGTGCGTTGGGGGAAGATGTAAGGTGAAGGTCGATGTTTTCCTCGCTTTTTCGTTGTTGATTGTTTTCTTTCCTCTTCCAAGACGTTTTGATGCACCGAATTGTCTGTCCGACTGTGACCATGTCGTTTATGAAGATGACAATTGTCTATGGTTGTTTGGGCATCTCGCCGTATCGGAGCTTCCGTTCCACCAATGTAGACGCCATGTAGAGGCGCTGCCAGAAAGCTCTGTTGTGATCGCTGTTGTGACCGCTGCCACCACTGTTATGGGAAGGTATTTCATCAGAAATTCCCTCTGTGTTTGGTTATAAGGACTGTGTTTGGAACTCAGTCAGAGTTTGGTTTGTGACATCTTCACTTTCTCCATGGCTGTAGAATAAGACTGTTTTTGAAGATCAGACCAACATTCTGCAGGATTTCACAAACTCCATAGTGGTTTTCTTGTATTTATCAAAAAGACTATATACAAAAAGAATACGATTGTCTGGTACAGGATGATCTCCATGTCGATCTAATATCTAAGCTTTCTACACTTTTACATAGCAAGACTAAGACTGACACACACGAACAAACATATGACCTCGTTTCGCGACTTCCCACGGCTACGTGACTTTTGCCTCCAGCTCTGATCAAAAAGAGAACGCTGAGTCATGCAACGCGTTGACGTATGATACGCACTGTCTTTAAGACACTACACAGGTACTTATTGATGACGTTTGCGTCTGGTTTGATCGCACTGAGATTTTTGCAATAGCATTCCTTTCATGTGCAATAGAGATATATATGAAACAGTCCTAGATTTACTAAGAAACTCTATTTTCTTAATTATGTCATAAATGAAACATGACATATATATATATATATATATATATATATATATATATATATATATATATATATATATATATATATATATATATATATATATATATATATATATATATATATATATATATATATATATATATATATATATATATATATATATATATATATATATATATATATATATATATATACATATACATATATATATATCTTTTCGTTAATTACTTTAAAGATGTAATCCTTTGTGTCTGTAGCATTTTTTTTTTGTATAAGGAAAACAGACCTCCAGATCAATTTAGAAATCCAAATGTCTGTCAATGATACAGGTAAAGTGAGAGATCTATACGCTACCTAGCTTTCAGTCGCATCTTGACTTTCTGAATGCTTGGAGTAAAAAGAATGTTCTTGCACACTTCATGTTTTCAAATTCCATCTCTCTCTCTCTCTCTCTCTCTCTCTCTCTCTCTCTCTCTCTCTCTCTCTCTCTCTCTCTTCCATACTGGCAGGTAAAAATTATTGGGTTATAATCAAAGTCTAATTATATGTTTTTTTTTCACCATCAGTCAATACAGCGTGTGAAAAACATTACCGATTTGAAATTTTGGAAAAGGAAATTCCGGAGAAACTTTTTTGACCTTTTAATTCTGTGCAGAAAAAAAGTAAATTGAAATTCCCATGTCGGTAATTCAGTTCGTCACCAATGAAAATAGAAACACGTCCAATTATCTAAAGGGGAAACGTGATGAAATCAGTGCTTAATTATGAAGGGTGTGAATTGTTGAAAATGAGTTAGTAAATGATCAGACCATTGTAAGTTTCCTGTTGTGTTCAATTGAGAGTCTCTTTTTTTTTTTTTTTTTAGTACATTTTCATTACAACGCATGTCAAAATAATCAAATACCGCAAGGATTTTACGAATTGTGTCGTGAATAAAATTTTTTTTTTCTTTTTTGCATATGATATATAACTATTTTTTTCTCGTTTGTGATATTTGAAACAAAGGAATTACTGCATTAACAAAACAAAATATCAGTCTGGTTTGTGATTAATTTTTTTGATAGGAGAATGACCACATAATTATTTTTGCATTGTATTGTGAATGATTTAGTTGAGTAACTTAGAGAAAATGGCTCTGTTCAATGTTCAGGAGTTTTTAGCAGCTCCATCCATCCAAGAGTTATCTGAATTTAGCCTTACTAAAGCTCAGTAGACTGCTTTAGCAGTGACCTGTAGGTGTAAAGCGGCTAGTGGTATGATTAAGGCTCAAATCAGATGTACTGCAATCCAAGCATTGGCGGACTCTGGTAAAACAGGTGAAGAGTTAGGAGAGGCACAAGAATTGTTGAATGTAGTTGAGGCAGATTTTATAAATAAAGAAGAGGAATTTGAAGCTAACATTGAGTCTGAAATAAAAAAAAAAGAGAGAGAGAAAAGTGATGTAGAGGTAGAGTTTAAATGCATGGAAGCAGAGGAAAGTTTGATTAGCTGAAGATGCAGGCTGAAAGAGAAAGAGAAGACAGAGAGAAAAGAGAAAGAAAAGAAAGAGACGAAGAAAAAGCAGCAAAAGAAGAAAGAGAAAGAGAAAGAGATAAAAGGGAGAGAGCAAGGAACGAGGAAGATTACGAAAGGGAGATGAAATTATTAGAAGCACACTCCAAATTACCTGTAACACCATCTAACCCTATCCAAGGTGCTCAGGAGCCTGTATTCGATGTGGTAAGAGTGCAGAAGTCAGTTCGAAAGTTTACAGAAGCAGATCCAGATGGGTTTTTTGTTCACTTTGAAAAAGTGCCTTCAGGTATGGGATGGCCAGAAGATAAGTGGTCAGTCTTATTACAGTGTTCTCATAGGTAAAGGGAGAAGTACCTAATTAGCCTTATCAGCTGATCAGTGTAAAGAGTACATGACCCCTGAGTATTACAATCAAAGATTCGGATCTTTGAGAAAGGATGACAAGATAACTTTCTTAGATTCTGCCTACAAAGTAAGATGTTTCAAACGATGGTTGGAGGCTGCTAAAGTTAAATCTATGGACGAACTTGAAGAGCTGGTTGTCCTAGAGCAGTATCTTAGAGGAATTCCTGAACACATAAGAGCCTATTTAAGAGAGAGAGAGAGAGAGAGAGAGAGAGAGAGAGAGAGAGAGAGAGACCTTACAGACCTTACAGACCTTACAGTTCGTTCGGGTTGCCCCAGGTCCCTCAGTGTGAGGCACCTTTGATGTCTACCAGAGAATTGCTAACGCATCTTCCGGTATATTTTGTATCTTCCAGTCTTGGATGGTCTGGGATGCATCTTAGATATTTGTCGAGCTTATTCTTAAACACATCTATGCTCACTCCTGTTATGTTCCTCAGATGAGCTGGTAGCGCATTAAATAGACGCTGCATTATCGATGCTGGTGCGTGGTGGATTAATGTCCTGTGTGCTTTCCTTAGTGTTCCTGGTATAGTTTTTGGCACTATTAATCTACCTCTGCTTGCTCTTTTTGATATTTTTAGCTCCATGATGTTTTTTGGTAATTCCTTCTATCTGTTTCCATGCTTGGATTACCATGTAGCGTTCTCATCTCCTTTCAAGACTATATAAATTTAAGAATTGTAGTCTTTCCCAGTAGTCAAGGTCCTTAACTTCTTCTATTCTAGCTGTAAATGACCTTTGTACACTCTCTATTTGTGCAATATCCTTTTGGTAGTGTGGGTACCATATTATATTGCAATATTCAAGTGGACTACGTACGTACGTTTTATAAAGCATAATCATGTGTTCAGCTTTTTCTTGTTTTGAAGTGCCGGAACAACATTCCCATTTTTGCTTTGCATTTTGCCAATAGAATTGCTATTTGATCATTGCATAACATATTCCTATTTAACATCACACCAAGGTCTTTAACTGCTTCCTTGTTTGTGATTGTTTCATTATTAGGTCCTTTATATGCATATAGCATTCCTACTTTATCACCATAGTTCATAGATTCAAATTTATCAGAGTTAAATACCATCCTATTTATCTCTGCCCATTTATATATTTTGTTTAGGTCTCTTTGTAGCGAGTTCCTATCTTCATCACAAGCAATTTCTCTACTTATTCTTGTGTCATCTGCGAAACTTCTTACTACTGAGTCCTTAACATTGCTGTCTATGTCTGCAATCATAATCACAAACAGCAATGCAGCTAACACCGTACCTTGTGGTACACCGGATATTACCGTAGCTTCATCTGATTTCTCATCGTTTGCAATCACTATCTGTTTTCTGTTTTGCAAAAATTCTTTTATCCATCTTCCTACTTTGTCAACAATGTTATGTTTTCTAATTTTATTCGCTAATATATTATGATCTACCTTGTCAAAAGCTTTTGCAAAGTCTAGGTAAACCACATCTTTATCTTTTTCATTTATCATATTTTTATATATGCTTTCATGGTGGACTAACAGCTGGGTTTGTGTACTTTTTCCAGGTACAAAAGCATGTTGTCCTATATTGAACAATCTATTTTTCATTAAATGTTTCATTATATGTTTTTTTCATTACCCTTTCATAAACTTTCATAATATGAGATGTCAGACTCACAGGCCTATAATTACTTGCCTCTAGTCTTGAACCACTTTTGAAAGTAGGAGTAATATATGCTAATTTATGCTCATCATAAATCTTGCCTGTATCTATACTTTGTCTTAATAATAATGCTAGCGGCTTTGCAATTGAATGAACCACTTTCTTTAACAATATGGCAGGTACGTCATCTGGTCCTGCTGCTGATCCATTTTTAATTTCATTAATAGCCTGCACAATATTGGCTTCTGTAATATCTATATCCGATAAGTATTCAATATTTTCATCTCTTATTTCTGTATCATTATCTTCATTGTCAATTCTAGGTGTAAATTCACTCTTATATCTTTCTGCTAATATGTTACATATTTCCTTTTTTTCATTGGTTAATCGCCCTTCAATTCTTAGAGGGCCTATTTCTACTCTTATTTTATCCATCTTTTTTGCATATGAATAAAAAATTTTAGGGTTTTGCTTGATATTTTGTAGGGTCTTTTCTTCTAGGTTCCATTTTTCATTTTCTTTTGATTGTATAATCTTCTGTTCTGCATTTTCTATCTTACTTTTTAGTTCCATCACTTTCCATGCATTCTTTTCTTTTGCAAGACCTTTTTTCCACTTTCTAATTTTCTGGAACAAGATCCTTCTGTCTCTTGGAATTTGTGACTGATGTTTACTTTTTTTCTTCGGTATATATTTTTCCACTATTTCCTCTAATATTTTATATAATATATCGATATTTTCCTGTATATTATCACTTACAAATATGTTTTCCCATTCTTTGTTTAATTCTTCTTTTATTTTTTGACCAGTTTATATTCTTACTATAGAAATTGTATTTTCCAAATCCTTCCCATTTTTTCGTCTCTTGCTTTTCTCTGTTTTCATGTGTTTTGGATCCGACTGTTAGTTCTATGACATTATGGTCTGAAATACTTGTGTTATATACTATTATTTCTTTAACAAGTTCACCTCATTCACAAATACTAGGTCTAAAATATTATCCTTTCTTGTTGGCAGGTGATTTATTTGCTGAATGTTATGTTCTAGTAGCATATCTAATAGCTTTTCAAATTGCCTCTTTTCTTCTGCGCTACTATTGCTCTCTTTTTTATATGTATGAATACAACCACAGTCTCCTATTCGTTCTTTCCATTCTACAAAAGGAAAGTTAAAGTCTCCGGATAGGAGTATAGTCCAGTTCTTGTGATTTCTACATATTTCATCCAATTTGTCAATTATTATGTCAAACTCTTTAGTATTAGGGGGTCTGTATATTACAATGTTCACTAATTTTTCAGATTCAAATTCTACCGCTATTAATTCACATTCTGTGTTACTATATTTCTCACAGATTTTTCCTTGATTGGCATCTCTCCCATATATCGCAGTTCCCCTTGATTTCTATTTTTTCTATCTGATCTATAAGTTTGGAAACCCTTTATCTGGTCATCATTACCAGTCTCTTGGGAATACCAGGTTTCACTTATATTCAATATTTCTATTTTTTTCATTTTGGGTTAGTTCTTCTAAGAACTCTATCTTTCTTTTTGAGTTACTCGAAACTAAACCCTGCGCGTTCATCACTATGATGGTTTGTGTATTATCTCCATTATCTAATATGGGTAATAATATGGATTTTCCCATGTCTCTCTCCTGTTCTGATATGTTGATCTTTTTTTTCATTTCCAGAAATTCGTACATTAAAAAATCCAAGCTGCTACATTGAGTGAAGATTATAATATTATAAATAATAGGTGTACCAATAATGTCAAGTACCAAAACCAACAATGCACAGGTTTTAGGTCTCATCAAAATTTCAGGAACATTACTACTGGGAATCTTTATGGTGGTAGTACCAATACACAACAAGGTAATACCCCTCAGCAATCAAATGTTAAATCCTCATCATCCAGTTTCTCAAGACAGATACAGAAGACTAATGTTCACTGCTTCAAGTGTGGAAGAGCAGGACACTATATTCAAGACTATTATCAGACACAACAACAGTCAAAGCCAGTTGGTCAAGTGGTAAAAGTTGACCAAGTGAAACAGACTACGAAGAGCAGTGAGGGGAAGATTGAAACTATAAGAAAGACTGAGACTAAACAAGCAGTGTTAAGCAACCAGTAGAAATGTAACTTCAACAGTGAGTGGCTGAGCAGCTTGGAGGCTTTTAAGCCATATATCTATGAAGGTGCACTGGAAACTCAAGGAGGAAGTGTGCAGGTATCACGTAATACCATTCAAGGTATTACGTGTTACCAGGAGTAACCATAGTGTGGTAGTTCGTGGTGCACACCCACAGTTAGAGAAGAATCTCACAGGAGATTCAGTTATTTTGAAGGGTATAGGAGGAGAAGAGGTAACTCCTATATGCCGCTTGCACCTGTCCTGTGAACTGGTGACAGAGAATGTTGATTTTGCTGTAAAGGACTCACTAGTTGTTGAAGGTGTACTTGTCTTATTGGATAATGAAGTTGGTGGTGTATCATTTATTCCTCTTCCTAAAGTGACAGATAAAACATTGAGGATTAGTCCTACAGTAGATTTAGAGAAGAATTGCCCCCACATGTTTCCAAGTTGTGCAACTGCCAGGAGTATGAAGAGAACTACATCTGCAAGTGAAGAAACTGAGGATTTACCTGCACAAGAAGGATCAAGTGAAGTATCTTTGAGCTTAGATGAGCTGTTCAAGGAGAGTGAAGTTTCCCCTGGTGCTAGCAATGAAGAGATTTCCCAAGCAGTTGTTACTGAAGAGGCCCAGAGTAGTCAGAGTGTTCCTGAAGATAATAGTGAAACTACAGTAGCAGCGTTAGAAGATATTGAGAGTTCAGCCCTTGAAGTTAGTCAAGTGACTAGAGAGAAGCTAACTGAACTGCAGAAGAAGGATACAGTGTTGGCTAATTTGTTCTTCAGAGTTGTTGATCAAGAAATTATGCAGCAAACTCCTACCTGTTATTATCTAAAGGAAGGAAGCATCAACTTGCAGATATACCAGGAAAAGCTGAATGGGGCGAATATCATCAAATTCTGATTCCATATCCATTGAAGAAGCAAGTGGCTGCAGTAGCACACAAGTCTGGACATAGGAATCAAGAAGACTGTCGAGAAGACTATTAAGTATTTTTTTCTGGCCTGGATTTCACAAGGATATTAGCAGGTTTTGTAGAGAGTGTCACACCTCCCAGATAGCTGGAAAACCGAATCAAATTATTCAGAAAGCCCCCTACAGCCTATAGAAGTTAAAGGAGAACCCTTTAGCAAGGTAATTATAGATGTGGTTGGGCCGCTTCCAAAAACAAAGAAAGGAAATAAATATCTGTTAACATTAATGTCCTGTGACAAGGTACTTTAGGAGATTCCTATAAGAAGTATAAGTACCAAGGTAATTGCTGAGAGGTTGGTGGAGTTTTTCTCCAAGTTTGGAATACCAGAAATTGTGCAAAGTGATAGAGAAACGAACTTTACTTCAAAATTGTTTCAGGATGTGATGAACTTGTTTGGAATGAAATGATAGTTATCAACTGCTTATCACCCAGAGACTCAAGGAGCCTTGGAAAGGTTCCACCAGATATTGGAAAGTATATTACCAAAATACTGTTATGAATCAGGAAGAGACTGGGATGCTGGTTTATCCTTGATGTTGTTTGAAGCTAGGAATGCTTATCAAGAAAGATGGGATGTTCGCCTAATGAGATGATTTTTGGTTGAGGGGAGATCCATTGAAGATTCTTGCAGAGAATTGGGAAGAAAATCAAGAGGAAATCCAAAGAGAATATGTGAAGAATTTTAGGAAAAAGTTAAGAGAAATTAGAAAATTCTCTTTAGAAAATCTGAAAACAAATCAAGAGAAAAGAAAAAGAAGATATGATGCTAAGACTAAACTAAAAAGTTTTAGTGTAGGTCAGCAAGTTCTAGTGTTCTTACCAGTGAAAAGATTTCCCCTTACCAATAAATTTCAAGGTCCTTACAAGATAACACAGAAATTAAGTGATCGAACTTATGTGACTGAAACACCAGGAAGAAGGAAAAGACAAAGGAAGATACAAGTAAATCTTTTGAAACCTTACTTCTCAGAGACTAAAAATGAAACAGTTTCAGTAACACAGACAACATCATCTGCAGAGGAAGGTAGGGGATAAACTAAAACATCTGAGTGTTGAGCAAAGTGGTGAAATAAGTGAGGTAATTAGAAGTTTCCCTGAAATTTTTGCAGATGTACCTAGGCTTACCGATCTGAAAAAGCATGACATAAAGATCAAAGAAGATGGAAAACCTTTTAAACGGAGAGCATGTCATCTATTGCCTTTTCATCGAGATGATTTGAATAAAAAAGTTGGGTATTTGTTGCATCATGGATTAGCAGAACCCAGTGACACAGTTCTCCTTGTGTGTTAGTGAAGAAACCAGGTGGCTCATTTAAGATGTATACTGATTATAGGAAACTGAATTCCATCAGTGTGGCTGACAACTATCCTTTGCCTCTTATAGATCAATTACTTGATAATATTGGGCAAGCAAAGTTTGTTTCCAAGATAGACTTGTTGAAAGGTTATTATCAAATTCCCTTGGATGATAATGCTAAGTTGCTGTCAGCTTTCATTACCCCTTTTGAACTGTATCAACACACTGTTTTACCGTTTGGTCTGATGAATGCACCTGCGACATTTCAACTAGTGATGGATCAACTGTTAGGATCCATAGAAGGAGTAGGTGTTTACCTTGATGACTTAGTGATTTATTCTACAATATGGGAAGAACATTTGAAGATTCTAAGGAAAGTGTTCAAGAAATTACGGGAAGCAGGACTAACAATCAACCTGGTACAAAGTGAGTTTGAAAAGGCAACTTTCAGTATCTTGGATTTGAAGTTGGAAAAAGCCTTCTCACTCCTGTTGATATTATTGTAGAAGGTATCCATAAGGCTACCCGGCCCCCATAATACTAGGAAACAACTACAAAGATTTTTGGTCATGGCTGGATTTTATTGCCGATTCTGTCCGAATTTCTCAGCCATAGTAGCTCCCTTAACTGACTTAACCAGTCCAAAGAGAAAGTTTGTTTGGACTCCAGAATGTCAAAAATCATTTGAGAAAGTTAAAGCCATTTCAACTTCAAGACCAGTACTTCAAGCTCCAGACTTCAATAAGAAGTTTGTGATAGAAATTGATGCATCTGACTGTGGAAATGGAGCTGTTCTACTTGCAGATGACAGTGATATTCTACATCTAGTTTGTTTCATGTCTTCGAAGTTGGAAAAGCATCAGAAAATTTATTCAGCCATAGAAAAAGAAACACTAGCATTAATCACAGCATTGGAAAAGTTTGAAGTGTATGTGAACTGGCCTAGGAATGAAGAAATTTTAGTGTTGTCTGACCACAACCCTATCTCATTCATCAATAAGAGGAAAAATAACAATCAGAGATTGACCATGTGGTCTTTCTGCCTTGAACTGTATAATGTACAAGTGAAACACATTTCCAGAAAAAATGCCATAGGAGATTATTTACCCCATTGTGAATCGTTGGATTCAAACCCGGGATAATTAATCTTCCTGGGGAGGAATCTCATGATATTGTCTTTAAAATGTATATCTTTCCATGATTTTGATATATTGACTGTTTTAGTTATTATGTTTTCTGTGTAATAATAATAATTGTTGAAATATATGTAGTGTAATGTCAGATTTCATAAGAATTAAAAATATGCTTTTAATAATAAC
Source organism: Macrobrachium rosenbergii (assembly GCF_040412425.1). NCBI lineage: Eukaryota > Metazoa > Arthropoda > Malacostraca > Decapoda > Palaemonidae > Macrobrachium > Macrobrachium rosenbergii. The sequence continues at coordinate 76,626,063 of NC_089741.1, read as the reverse complement.
ATAGAATATAATCAAGCATATTGTCTCCCAGCAACACGTGTGTTTTGTAATTGTGGTAGCGAATGCTTTGTTTTGCTTCAAGTATTATTTCAAAAGATAAGGGTGTTGACAGATATTCAACCAGTAGTGTAAGATTTTTCCTCAGTCAAGAGATAAAGGAATGATTTGCTCTTCCATGCTTTATAAACATGCCAGTCATGATTAGCCACCTGCTGGCTTTGTCTAAAGCTATTTCCTGAGTCACGTATTATTTCGATCGATTATGTCATGTGCTGTTCTGGTCGCATTCAGGTGACCAGAAGTTCAGAATGTTCCAGAACATTCTTTTGTGTATCTCAGCCCCAAAAGTTTTTATCTCTTTCCCAAAATGCCTTAATAATGACTTCATCTAATTGTGTTGCTTCTAGCTGGAATCCCAAAAAAAACTTGCTCATTCTGATTTCAGAGACCTTTTATGTGGTTCTCTCTCTCTCTCTCTCTCTCTCTCTCTCTCTCTCTCTCTCTCTCTCTCTCTCTCTCAAAAGAGAGAAGTTATTAATTGTAAAATATTTGTGTTGTCATTTATATTAATCTTAGCTTTTGAGATCTTATAATGGTAGTAAAAAGTGTATTTATTGGTAGGCACCTATCAAAAAGCAGCTGCATTTGGGGTGACTTTGTGAAAGTTTTCAAAAGCTTGCGTAAGGTAAAGTGAATTTTACTTGTTATTACCATGCATTAATAAGGTCAATATATTAAGGGATGTTTTGTGAAATAGTGTGTTCTTAATGTCACTTGAATTATTTAATTCTTTTTTAATTATTTGTTTAGTTCTTCGTGAATTTAACACTGCCATATTTTATATGTTTGTAATCTCTTAATTTTTCACATATTATGTAGTGGTGATTCAACGTTTATTTACTTAGCATTGTAAGTATTCCTTAATAGTTTATATTGTTTACTTTAACAATTGTAGTGATTTAATTTAAATTTTCTTGGATTTTCTTTTCAAATCTAAAGTGTTTCTTAATAGTTTAAATTTTGTTTGATTAATTCAATTTATTGATAAATTAACCTTTGTAATTTAACTCAAGAATTATTTAAATTTTGTGTTGTTTTCAAGTAATAGGAAATTTTTTCAGGTTGTGAATTCTAATTATAAATTTTGAATCTAAAAATAAATTTTTGTATTTTAAATTTTTACAACAGTGTTTCATTTGCTGACTGTCAGTGATAGGATTAATTGTGTGCATAAGGCATATTGATAAACATGTTTTGTTCCTTTAGTTTTGCTGAAGTGAATTAAGACCTGGGAAACAGTTAAAGTTGTTTGATAGAGTGATGCCCTTTTACTATAGTATATTTCTTGTTTAAATGTTGATACCTCACACTTGTTTTGATAGACTCAGTCTGATTTCTTGCATGATTAATAAACTTTTTAAGGGGTCACTGTTGCCTTTAGAGTGCTCGGTTGTAATTTTACTGTTATGAGAGTTCCAGGATGTGGCTGAAGTGAGGTTATTTTTTTGAATTCTATGATTGGTTGTGTAATAACCAGGTACTTGGAACACTTCGTGAAAATATATATGTACAACGAAAAAGAAGGGAGAAGACATAGACATGCTCAGAGGGTGAGGTTTATCGACAGCTGTCGATATTACTGAATTACTTCTCCATCCGTAATTGATAATATCAGAGAAGTCTACAATCTAAAGATCTGTGAAGATTTTTGTTGTTGCTAAAAATCCTTCATCGAATATGTTTATTTTTCCATATATTTGACACAGAAATAGAAAAGGGGGTTATAATTGAATTTGTTGAATTTACTTACAAGCAAGTATATTGGTAATGGAAAATATTCAGGTTTAAGACTTATCTCGGTTTTACTATTATGGATGTCCTTTTACTAGTCTGTTATAATCTGCTCTTACTCTTTATCAAACGTTCACCAAATTACTTGCTTTCTGGTTAGTGAATTCAAGCAATGTTAAGTTTAGTCAGTACTTGGATGGGCGATCCTGATGAATTCTAGATAGTAATATATTATCTAAATCGCTAATCTCTTCATCAGTAATAGTAATCATTCAAGAAGACCAGATTCCACAACATGCAATTACATATGATAAGAGTCATAAGTAGTATCCAAGGGGAAGTAACAATAAGAATATATTTATTGTCAAATTTACTCAACATTTTCATAGTTACTTGACACAGGAATGAGCAAATCTTGCACCAACAGCCTCAAAAAATAGAAGAATGCAAACAGACCTAAAGTAGATTCAGGATGTTGCTTAGAAACTTTTTTTAAGATTACTGTTCTCCTCCACTCCCCGGAGTCACAAACGGTATATAAATATACGGGTTCATTCACACAGAATCTGAAAATAACTCCGGTGATGGTCAGACGACCTTTCACCACCCCCCCTCTCCCCGCATGTATACTCTCTTTTTCATTCCTTGTTCCACTCTCAACAACAGTTTTTGGGGGTAATTCCTAAGTCCTAAGGGACAAATCGTATTTCCAAGTCCTACGGGTAAAGCAAATAAAATTCTACGTGGCACGAGGCGAGAATTTCTCATCCATATTCCAAGTCCTAAGAGACTCCTAAAAAATTCTTCATTGCAAGAGGCAAGAATCTCTAATTCCTATGGGAAAACCAAATTCCAAGTCCTAAGAAACTCCTAAAAAGTTCTACGTCGCGAGAGGCGAGAATTTCTAATTCTTATGGGAAAATCAAATTCCAAGTCCTAAGAGACTCTTAAAAAATTCTATGTCGCAAGAGGCGAGAATTTCTAATTCCTGCAGGAAACCCAAAATCAAGTCCTTTTGAGACATTATACTAGTGTATTTCACACACATCTAAGCCCTTACGGGACTGATCATTCTAGTTCGTTAGAACGCCTTAATTTCACGCTACAGCTGGCCAAGTCCGAGCGTGACATAGAATCCAGTTATGTCTTCCGAGACATGTTAAACTTTAACAAAGTCTCCTCAGACTTATTGATCAAATGTCTTATTCAGACAGATCCATTCTCCAGCAGTCTGAACAATTGAGTGTTTCAGATTCCTGCAATTGAGTCTTTTCAGACAACCTGAGTCTTCTCAGACATTTGATTCGCTAGAGATTCCAGTCCATATAACCATTATTTCAAGATGGCTAATACCAGAGCCCAACAAAATGAGGACTTCAAATTCTACATGTCCACTGGAAAGGACATGGGACTATCAGGGCAAGCTCTGAGAGACTGGGTTCAAGAGCAAGTGAATGATACCAAGGCAGAGAGGGAGTTAGTATGACAAGAGCGAGAAAAAGAGAGAATTGCCCAAGAAAAATGGGAGAAGAGAGAATGGGAAGAGAGGGAGTGACAGCGCGCCCATGAGCTCCAGATGTTAGAACGACAGAATGCCACCACCCCCTCCTGCGACGGGAATGAGTGCCCTCAGCCAAGCTCACTCGTTCATGCCAAAATGGACAGAATCCGAACCTGAAGTATGGCCTGAAAGGGCCGAACGAGTCCTGGAGTGCTGCAACCTCTCCCCCATGGAACTCTCCCTTGTTCTCACTAAATTCCTGGGAGGGAAGGCCCTCATTGCCTACCACGCCCTTTTGGCAGAGGATAGGGGAAACTGGGAAGCCGTACGCCCAGCAGTTACGAAGGCGTACGAGATTACCCCCGAGTGGTGGAGGAGACATTGGAGAGAGCAGCCAAGAGAAGCAGGCCAGACTTGGTCCGATTGGGCTTACCATTCTGAGCGGGCGTTAGCAAAATGGCTCAAGTCCGAAGGAGCCACTAGCGCCGCCAAGGTACTCAAAAAGTTTAAACTTGAGCATTTCCTGCACTACGCCCCTCCTGCCCTCGCCACTTATGTAGTGGAAAAAGCCCCAGCAGCCCTCACTGAGTGTTGCCGGATAGCAGACATGTGAGAGACTCATCACCCTCGGGAAGGATCCATGGTGCGGAAGATAAATCCCCTGCCCCTCCTCGAAGGATCACATTCCCATAAGAACGGGAACTCGGGCAAACACCTAACTTGCCATTACTGCAAAAAGATGGGGCACTCAATAACTCGCCTGCGCACTCCACAGGGGCAGCGCGGAAAGATTTTAGCCAAACCTTCTGCACGACATGCAAGGTTTATGGCCATTCTCCGTCATGGGCGAAATGCCCGAACAATACTAAACCAAATACTCCCGCTGTCGCCTTGGCTGTCGCAAATTCCAAGTCACTGGGCCCTCCCGCCGAAGGCCCGGTATATGTGGCCCCTCCCAGAGGCAACCACCCTGCGTGCCGAGTCACAGCATTCGATGACTCGGGCGCGCAAATCTCCCTCATACAATGGGACAGAGTTCCCTATGGAGTTATCGTCAATAGACGAAAACTTGTCACGATTGAGGGAGTAAATCAATTTAAAATGATACTCACTACGGTCCAATTGAAAGTCACAAGACCTCAGCAATCAAAAATTTGCAATCTTGCAGTAGCAAGTCATCTCCCCGGAGGCTATGACATCATCCCCACAGAAATCACGACAATCTAGGGGTCCACATTCCTGCAACTCATTCCTAGGGCACGAGTAATCCTCCCCCGCTTCTCCCTCAGTCAAGGACTGGCGTCCCCTGGGTACCAGAAGGACGTGCAGTCCCTACCAGTGCCACCTGAGTATGATGTATAGTGGCCCCCTCGATCGGTTCCCAATACAATTCCAGTGCTCGGTCCTGCCTCAGTGCCAGCGCCAGGGCCCCAATCAGATCTCCCTCCTGGAGATACCAAATTCCTGCCAGTGCCACTTGCATGCACCGAGCAGTGCCAAGCTCCGTCCGTCCTGACCGACGAGCCCAAGAAACCTCTGATAGTGGCTGATTCTGGCTTAGTGCCAGCGCCAGAACACAACCCCGATCTCCATTCAAGGGATCTAACTCAGGACCCCATCTCTTCTCCCGGCCTGGCACCACTACCAGTGTCGGTGAGAGAGACGGTTCCTCTCGACCACAGCGGAAGTTCACCTAAAGGTGCGGCCTCGCAACCCATGCCTGAGCTGGTCATTGATACCTGCACGACTCTCACACCGCCCCCGACCGCCTCCTCTCTGCCTCAGTCCGTCGCCGACGCAATTGCGAGTCAGGATTCTGCCATCTCTCACTTGACCAATGAACTACAAGAGCTGCGACGGATCATGGTAGAACTAGCGCTGAAAACCCCTGCATCAGCTGTCGCAGCAGCTGGCCCAGATGGCACTCCATGCCGCCCTCCGGTCTCGGGCCCTCCGCTTCCCCGGCCGAGGACGACTGTCCCAGTAGGAAAGGTTTGCGGCGGAATTACCATGGGCGTAGGAATTTCCAGGTAGTTTATAAAGAGCTCTAGAGCTTCCCTGGCCCCTGTGCCACCATTTCATCTTTCGAAGGTCTTGGCACCTCTAATCCAGAAGTGGATGTCAAGGCCCTCCACTATCTTCTCCGTTCCTCAGGAACTTCTATCCCTTATCCTTCTCTATTAATCTTTTCTTAAATTATCTCCACAAGAGGCAATTAAATACGGGGTACCATTCCCCTCAAAATGCATAAATCATTGAGAATAACAGAGTGGGAAGTGGCCATTACTGCAAAAAGATGGGGCACTCAACTGAGCAGTGCCGAAGCAAGGAAACAACGCCTCTCTCTCCCGGAAAACCCCTCAATAACTCGCCCTAAGGGCTTGCGTGATAGCTCTTCCTGAAGGAGTCGCGCCCTTCGGGTTCCCCTTTTCCAGCCCTGGGGCTGAGAGATAGTCCGGTCCGTAATTTATAGGTGAAAGACGATAAATTCCTGCATAACACAATAAATACCTCACTCTATTACCCTTGGTTTTTCTGCCAACATCATTTACTCATTTATTTACTTTTCTGTTTTAATGAATTGCGAGTCATAGACACTTGCCCTTGTGATTTTAAATGCCCCTTTCGTAAAATCCCAGAGACGTGTTCCACCTTTCGTACGCGGTCACGTTTTCATTCGTAACACCCTGTTAATTTTTCCTTTAGTTTTTTTTTTTCTCTTTCCTTCTAAGAACTTTGTTTTGTCCTAGACCCCTCATCTTTTGTCTGCTCATCCCGTCATAACATTGAACGAGTATCTATTTATAGCCTGTACTCGAGTTATGGGCAGTGGATGCATAAAATTAGCATAGTTTAAAGTTAGCGAATTAAAACTCACGAATACTCTCACCCGCCTACAACCGTCAGAGTCCCCAGAATAAGAGTCAGCTGTCAGCTGTCGAGTTGGCGAATTATGTATCGTCATTACAATATCACGTAAAGAAAATGTCATTTACAAAAATAAACGCTGTTTTATCATTTACACAGCCTCTCCAAGGCATACTGTACTAACCGCATGCCTTGTTGATTTAGAATTAAGGAACTTATATGTAAATTAATTCTTAAATTTTGTCTCCTGCCTCAAAATTACCTTGTCCTCGTAATCGTAAAGTAATGTATACCATAAATTTGAAGAAATTAATGGGCCATGTTAAAGTAGTTTAGTATTAATGTGTTGGAAGTATTTTCCATTTTGAGTGGGTATAGAGTAAAGTAAAGCTTTTCCATTCCTTGTTGGGAGAAGAGTAAAGTAAACCAGCTGTGCAGACTTCTTGGATATTAACATACAAGCCCGAATGAAGGCTCGTATGTTATCTTCCTTGGGGAGCTATTATAATCTACAAGAAGTCGTGCACAGTGCGCCTCCCCTACCCCCACCTAATTTACCCTTTGTTTATTGAGAACCGCATGGCCGATCGTATTTGACCTAGAAATCAGAGCACGATTATCAACATTCCGATCTGTCCTTTTTTTTACCTGGAACAGATATTGAGATGACACAGATAAAAAGGGGCAAGGAGAGGAAACTGGATGCCACTCCCTTAAAAGCTTAGCCCAACTAATCTTCTTAAAATGGCCTTTCTAAAGGCAAATTAAACTGCTTGAATTGTCTGTATCCGCAGGAACTTATATGTAAATTAATTCTTAAATTTTGTCTCCTGCCTCAAAATTACCTTGTCCTCGTAATCGTAAAGTAATGTATACCATAAATTTGAAGAAATTAATGGGCCATGTTAAAGTAGTTTAGTATTAATGTGTTGGAAGTATTTTCCATTTTGAGTGGGTATAGAGTAAAGTAAAAGCTTTTCCATTCCTTGTTGGGAGAAGAGTAAAGTAAACCAGCTGTGCAGACTTCTTGGATATTAACATACAAGCCCGAATGAAGGCTCGTATGTTATCTTCCTTGGGGAGCTATTATAATCTACAAGAAGTCGTGCACAGTGCGCCTCCCCTACCCCCACCTAATTTACCCTTTGTTTATTGAGAACCGCATGGCCGATCGTATTTGACCTAGAAATCAGAGCACGGTTATCAACATTCCGATCTGTCCTTTTTTACCTGGAACAGATATTGAGATGACACAGATAAAAAGGGGCAAGGAGAGGAAACTGGATGCCACTCCTTAAAAGCTTAGCCCAACTAATCTTCTTAAAATGGCCTTTCTAAAGGCAAATTAAACTGCTTGAATTGTCTGTATCCGCAGGAAACCTAGGAGGAGGCCACCGAATCGCTGAACACCTGGTCAGTGACGAATCATTGCACATGGCTCCTACCCCTGGCCGTGTGCCTTAAAAGGAAGAGAAGCAGTAAGGGCAGTTAGTTAGTCTTGTGCAGAGTCGTAGGGGACAGCCACACACGCGGGCGGGTGATGCAGTTTGCTGAGAGACCATTCATCCCTGTCCAACTGCAGCCTCCAGTCACCCTCGAGGGCACCGCCATACGTGTGATCGTCCCTCCTCCTTCTTCGCCAGAGACCCGCTTCTCCTAAGGTAAAGTACGAGTAAAGACTTTAGTCATGACAGTTTGCCCTTTAGAAAGTTTGGAGTACCAATATTTCACTTCTGTCCTTGTGCCAGTTTATCCAGTGCCATTTCCAATGTCCTGTGCTCGAGTGTAAAGTGGTCATTCATTCCTCGAGTCTTTGGCACCCTCAGTGCAAACTCGGGTCATATTCGGTGTTATATTGTTCCTCTACTAGCGTATAATGTGTAAATCTCTCTTCCAGAGGGACCTATTCGCAGTGGACTCATCTTGGATTGTGCCTTGCCTTTAGTCAAGACTCCAGTAGAAGGATCTTCAGGCGTTGCAAGCCCTTTATCAATTTACTTATCCATTTGCCCTTCAAATGCTTGTTTTTGTAAAATATAATTCTTTAATTTATCCCAAGTGTTTATGTAACATTTCCTTATGAAGTAGAGCCTTCAGTTCCTAAATTCAAACCTTTTTCTGATTTTTTTTTACAATTTCCCT
>NC_089741.1:76602761-76612761 GCF_040412425.1 Macrobrachium rosenbergii | reverse complement strand
CCCCGGTCTCCCCTACTTTTCCATTCTATCTGAACCAACTTATGTTTTATTGGTCATAAATCTCTCGCTGCTGGAATATCACTCACATTTGTCAAAATTTCTGCGGCCATTGTTATGAATGGCACAACCAAGTCGGGTACTTCCCTGCTCTGGAACAACAAATTATCATCCCCTCGTTCAGCAGATATCTTCCATTTATGGATTAATCAACTTTTCTGTTTTCGTGTTTTCCAGGAAGACATCTGGGTAATTGGCCTCGAGATCTGGACGAATACGAGCGATTAATTCTTCTTTTATAAACGCGGCGGATGTTAAGCATTAAAGTCTCCTTTCGTCTCTTTCCAATGATAATTATCACCCTATGAGTTCTTTTTATTATTTTCATCTTTGAACCCTTGAATTGTTGAATTTCTTGCCTTCGAGCTCTTTTTCCAGGAGGCGTTAGGGCACCTTAATTGAAATCGGGAATTTGATTTGTAAATGAGCCGTAGTATGTCCCTTTTACTTTTGGAATTCATTTCAATATGAATAGTTTTATTCAGTGCCAGTCGTTTGCAGCTGTTATTTCACGAAGCTGGTTTCAGGTCTTCATAGCAGTAAATCCCCATTTATTGAGATTCGTGTTCAATCTATAGATATTTCTCTCTCTCTCTCTCTCTCTCTCTCTCTCTCTCTCTCTCTCTCTCTCTCTCTCTCCATATTATTATTTTTTTCTTACTTTCATTTGGTTAGACTGCTATAAAAATTTTGGTATATTGTTACCTGGTTGATAAAAGATAAAGGAAATAATGCGAGTGAAAATCTAGTTTTCTGAATCTGCCAGCAAATATTTTGACACTGAAAAATGTTTATCACGTTTACAAATGAAAATATTGCTGCAACACGATATTTACAGAACTTGTAAATTCTGCCTATTCTTGCAAGAGAGAGAATGAGGTTGTCTTTATTCTAGTAAAATAAATCCGATTTAGACAGATATGGTGTCTACGGAAAATATGAAAACAAAATCTTTTCCCTCCAGATAACGTGATGGGCAGTGCGTGCCCGTTGTCCATCATAGGTTAGGTTCGACGCAGACAGTTTCTCGATTTCACTCATTAATTTCGTCGTCTCAGGCTCTCAATAGAAAACGTCTCTAAAAATATTAAGAAGCCAAGACTTAAGGCTTCTTATATGACCGAGAGGAAAGGGAAACAATATTATTGAGCGCAAGATTGTTCACCTTCACTCTAATTCGACAGGCATACTCGTATGTATGAGTAGCGACAACAAACTTTTATCCTCCTCGTGGTCAGGTCGACGACGTGACCCACTCATAAAGCTTCGGATGCCGTTTCGAATCCTGCTACAGACGTCAGAAATACTGATATACATATGTAATTGTAATAACCACAGCGACCTCTTAATTTCTCGAATTTTTCCCACACTCTGCATACGTGTGTCACCACAACCCTGATATCCAAATGAGAGAATATGAAGAAATTCTCACGACCGTTACTGGATTCTTGTGAAGTTACGATAACTGATCAGGCTACGAAACTTTGTTCTACAGTGCAAGAGTTATATAACACTTTTATTCAGTTTTGAACCATCATATATTGAGCCAGTGGTTACCTCTATCATTGCTAATCATCAAGTTAATGTAGTTCATTCTAGGAGTCAGAATGCCAAGTGTTAACATTGTAATAAGATAGGTCTTTATAAATCGGATTGCATAGAAAGGTTTGTTCAGCTCATACTTCTACATCACAAAGTTTTTACAACTTTAAATCCAGTCTTAACATGCACACGGGCATAAAATTATATATAAAACCCTGCTTTTCATAAATCCATTAAAATATTACTTTATGGAGCTTTGTATGGAATTCCTATTAGATCTCCTTTTGATGTGTTGAATCCTGCTAAACCAATAAAGGATCCAGTGACGTAAATAGTTAATAAAAGTAGGGCAAGGTTTGACCCGATGTTCAAACGTTTCCCTGACGCTTATGCCATTATGAAAAATAAACATGACAAACATGCCAAAAAAGTCATGTTGTATGAAAACCATGACAAGGTGTCTGTAAAAGAATATATTTGAAAGTGACTTTGTTATAACTTTAAACTATTGTTTGAAAGTCCATTCTAAATCACTGAGATACTCATAGCAAACTGGATTAAAACGTAGAAATTTAGCAATCTAATGCCATAAGAATAATTCATGTTTTCAGTTGATTTAGCGATAAATTTGCTTCATCTATACAGGATTTATTTTCTATGTTGTGTTACTTATTTTATGCTAATTATTAAGTGTATGCATGTTACAATTGACGTCTGCTTGCACGGTTTTTCGGCAACAACTTTTTTATCAAAGCATCTGATAAAGGTGAAAGTTAGCAAGTGTACATTTTATAACTATACCTAATTTTTTTAAGTATTATTTAGTACCTAAGTTCGATAGTTTTGATATTTATAGAGTAAAATGAAGTCGCCGATGTCGGAACCGAGAAAATCAGAGACGAGGATCCTAAAACAATTCGTTACGTAAACGTAACATGACGTCATGAGGCTCCGCCCATCCACCAGGTAGGCGTTGAATAGATATGCGTAAGTCTAGGCTTCAACAAATTCGATAATGGCCAGCAGGATATGGAATTTTCCCCTTGGTTGCAAGACTGCATTTGTGCTACAGCTTGTCACTTTGTATACAAGCGAGAAGACCCGTGGCAAGGTTTACTATAGCGTGAATAGGTAATTATTTCTATAGTGGGTAGTAGTTACTTGGCCACCCAAGAAGTGTGGGCAGGAGCTGTTGGGCAGCATCCATGAGAGCATGGACGATGAGGACGGGGATGATGGCCTCTTCCTCGAGAGTGACGATGAAGACATTTTGTAAATAAATTATGTATAGTGTTAGACGTTTTATTTGTATATCTAAAACATATTTATGAAAACACAATGATTATAACAATATGCTAATCATTCAGACTGATTCCAATATATTTTTCTTTTCATACATATCAATATAAATCGTGTTACATTTGATTGATATTAAGCAGGTAAATAATGGCTTGCCCTCAAAATCTTGACTCCTACCATTCCCTTTTATTTGCAGCGAGTTTACGAGCGCTGTTTAGGATGCTGTATGATATAAAAAAAAAAAAAAAATAGCAATGAGTTACATTAACTGAAATAAAACAATGGCGTTGACCTTTACACCTCTAACAATTGAGGGAGATGAGGTATCATTGCTTTTCATTTGAATTCTACTTCTAGTGACCGCTCCTGACTTGTGCAAATAGAAGGCTGTAGCGTCGAAACCTGAGGTCAAACAAAAAGGATTGTATTTTTGTATTCCCTCCCTGAATAGATATAAATCTAAAAAATGAGCTATAGACTGGTTCATTATGAAGATGAATTACATTCAATGAATTATTTGTAAAGTAGAAACAATAAGAATATCAAGAAAATGGAAGAATTCCAAGCTAATAACTTAGTCCCAACAACTGCTGTGGAAATTGAGATGAAACCTCCACAAAATAATAATAATAATAATAATAATAATAATAATAATAATAATAATAATAATAATAATAATAATAAAAATAATAATAACAGGTATTATTACAGTTTCTGTCAAATTCGGATATGAATTATTTTTTTTACTTGTTATCATTCATTTCTGAGATGATTCATACGAAAAACTTACTCGAATCTTGCGCAAATTAAAGGTTATGGAGATATTTGCCGATGAATATTGTCCCTTATTGTTATCCCAAGGATGTGTTTCTGCTGCCATGTTAGTTTTTCTCCCGGTGGTATTTTGTTTTTGTCAATGTATTGTGGGTAAAAATGCCTGATCGTCCTTTGTTTTTGCTTATGAATTATGGGTTCTGTACAAATGCTGAAACCTGATTGGTTGCTTTGTTTGAAGATATCCAATTAACTGCGATTTTGGAATTCATCCGTCCTTCTGAAAAAGTGTGTCAGTTGACTGCCATGGATTCCATTGTTCAGACGTGCAGTGGTTGTTCTTTTTCATATTTTGACGTTATTGGACATTTTCATGGACATTACAATGGAACTCCAGAAGTAGTGAATAGGTTTCTGCATGAACATTCAGCGCTAGGCCTGTGGCGGGCGGGTGCACGCAGCGCAACAATACTCGCTTGCCAGAATAATAGGTGCTTGCCAAGAATCTTTATTTCCGCGGATAAGGCGCACAGCGCCGTTCCGCCACCCCTTTACTGACAAAAGATCCTTGGCTTAAACTGCAGTCTACATGTGGTTTTATTATTGGCGGATCTTCACCCGCTATCGTAGGTTAGACAGCTCTTATTTTACTCGTTTTCTGTATTCCCCCACCCAAAAACCCCGATTTGCCACTGTGGAACCCCATTATTGTAGTTATTAAGGGCGGGAGGGGCCCTGTATCTCTAAATTGATAATTTGCGGAGGAAATAAAGGTCAAATTCGTTGAAAACACTATTTATGCCAGGGAAAATATATTTTTATATCAGAAATGCGAATTTGACCTAAACCGTAATTTTACCTAATAATAATAATAATAATAATAATAATAATAATAATAATAATAATAATAATAATAATAATAATAATAATAAAATGATTGAGAATGCTTGCCATCATTGATATCGCTGAAACCTAGAATGGGTGCTAATATTAATTAGTAGGTATGTCATCAGCAAGTGGACAGAGCCACAGTGCTAAATAATACTTGCAAAAATTAGGTAGGGTTATAAAATATTATCTTGCCAACTTTCGCCTTTATCCGATGCTTTGATAAAAAGGTGTTGCCGAAAGACCGTGTTTCATTTCCTTTGAATCTCTTAGTAGGAACCTTAGTAATCGCACGCATACATTGAATGCAGATGTATGTTCAAGAAACCCTTTTGCATTTCGCCCTCAACTACTATGATTACTTATTGGAACTGGAGTCAAATAGAACTTTCACGAGGAATGTTGACCCTTGTGTGGCATATTTTCTCAATCTTGAAGAGGTCAACTATTCTTGCAGTCTGAAAAAACCAACTAACCATTTGTGTTCTACTCAACAGCAGTCAGCTAGCCATGTTTTGATGGAAAAGAGGTGACGTTAAACTTGGGCGCTTCAGTTATCCTTCTCGAACCATGACAGCAGACAGACAAGAGTTAGGCATGACTGCCCGTTAACAGTGCACAATTAGACACTAAAGACTTTCGAACTCGGGTGTTCTTATTTTGAAGAAATAACTCCGGTAAAAGCCTTATGACATTCCACTTTTTCAAGGTGGTAGTTAATCATATTACACGTCTAATTATAGTTTATTGACTGAACCATTTAAAATAAAACAGATGTAAAAAAACTTCGGAGTAGTGAGTAACTTCAATGTATTTAGCTGTGATTAATTAATAGCCTCTTCTTTTTTCTTATTTTTCCCTATAACTCTGAAAATTATACTTTTTTTCTTAGTAAATAAGAATGTCTCTAATCCAATTAAAACCAAACACCAAGAGTCAAAATTAGTTACTGTTGCTTCGTTTTTCATACTATATTTGATTGAAATCGTGTTCATAAACTAATTGAAGTTGCTAATATTGTCAGGTCTTTTCGTAATTCGTAAACTAGAGGTTAAATTTTCCCGCTTTTCATATGATCCAATTATTCAAGACTTTCGTTTTTCCCCTCACAAGGCAAAGCTGGTGGCAACTGTTACAATTACTCTCATTCATTCCGTTAATTACTCCAAACTTCCACTCTGCAGCTGAGGCCTAAAATCCTTGTCTGATGTGTTCAAGATTTAAAACGCTCTTTTCACGCCCGATTTAAACGCTTAGCATAGAGCGCCATGTGGCGGTCTGAAAGACCTCAGTTTAATGTGAGGATTCCCGTCATATATATGAAAGTTAAAAGATTTTAATTTTGTGAGTGTTGCCCGAGAGACGAGCAACACAAGCCAGTACACCACGTGTCCTTTGTGTGTCTGTATGTGTGTGTGTTTATTTTACTTATTCAGCAAAAATAAATTTTGTGAGGCAAACTGACCTCTGATAATGTTTTATTTTCCATCTTCAGATAAATCACAGTGTCATTTTTACCATCAGAAATGGACGCATCGTCTTTCATGTGTCTCCCTCCCTAATCGCAGAATAGGTTAAAATGCACTGACATGCTTAATAAAATGTAAACCACAAATTAATCAGTCACTCAGTCAATAAAATTTTAAAAATCCAAAAATGCTTTATGGTTTGCCAAATGACTACAATGAAGATTGATGCCTTGTAACTCCTATACTAACTATATATATATATATATATATATATATATATATATATATATATATATATATATATATATATATATATATATATATATGTATGTATATATATATATATATATATATATATATATATATATATATATATATATATATATATATATATATATATATATATATATATATATATATATATATATATATATATATATATATATATATATATATATATATATATATATATATATATATATATATATATATATATATATATATATATGTATGTATATATATATATATATATATATATATATATATATATATATATATATATATATATATATATATATATATATATATATATATATATATATATATATATATATATATATATATATATATATATATATATATATATATATATATATATATATATATATATATATATATATATATATATATATATATATATATATATATATATATATATATATATATATATATATATATATATATATATATATATATATATATATATATATATATATATATATATATATATATATATATATATATATATATATATATATATATGTATATATGTATGTATGTATGTATGTATATATATATATATATATATATATATATATATATATATGTATGTATGTATATATGTATGTATGTATGTATATATATATATATATATATATATATATATATATATATATATATATATATATATATATATATATATATATATATATATATATATATATATATATATATATATATATATATTTTACAAACTTGCCAGATACAATCACAGTCATGGATGGTCAGTTCCCAAAGCGATAAGCGGTTAATCGTCATCTTATTAAAATGTTATGTGATCAGCCTGACCGCATATTGCGCACGAGGGGTTTTAATAAAACAAAAGTGTTGCCCTGACATTCTAATATCCCTCCTCTCGGGCTTTCACTTGTTTGTCGTGTATTCTTTCTTATCTTTCTCTTCACTTAAAATTTCATCGGTCAGTGAGTCACGATTTTATGCGCAGCATTGCTATTTGTCTTCCTTGAGTTGCCTTTTCCCTCAGTATATACCAAGGTTTTTCATAAATTCTATTTCTTTCAAGATAATCTTTTTTTTATCTACTCCTGAAAATGATGTCTATGAAACTGGTTACCTAAGTTCTCCTTTGTAAGCTGCATTAGTGTCAAAACAGAAATTGCTTTTCAGTATTAACAAGTCGTACAAATTTCCTATTGTAATGGCTTTCTCGTTGTAAGTTCCAACGGAAAACATACTGGCTACAAAATATTTCCTCCAAAAGTTTGTTTTTTCAAGATTTAACTTACTTAGTTCCGTTTTCTAATGAATATTTTGTCTATTATTGAAACCAAGTGATTTTTTCATATCTATTCGCATGTAAAATAATGTCTCTTGTTGGGTAACAGCCAACGTAGGTCATCAACGTGAATTTTTCTAGAAATGACTGAATTTTTTTACGTACGGTTGATAGAATATGAAAATGATGATAATATTAAAAAAAAGAAGAATTAGATGAATCTGTGTAATTGTGCATGACAGCTATTCAACTTCAGAATGCCAAGGTATATACGAAAAAGACATTTGCAGTTTTGAAATAGTTGTATCACTTTTCATTATGAATACAGTGAAATAGTAATATATTCGAGAATAGGAATGTTCATCTGACGTTATGCGTAGAATTTCCATTCCATGGCCTAATGAATAAAATAATTTGATTTAAAGTCATGTTAAGGTTAAATCCCTTTATAATAAAATTTTGAAATCTCAAATGAAAATCCCGTAAGTAAACGATCTCTTTCTCAAAGGCAGATTTCACTTTCCATAATCCTGGATATGTTTTTAGCGATCCAGCATCACTTTTTTTTTTCTCTCTCTCTCTCTCTTTTTTGTAAAAGACATCAGCCTTGATACATGCTAAATTATTCAACGGCTTTGGAATAATTTTCATGATTCATAAAATTATTTGATTTTTTATGCAAACTTTATTGAGAGATACCGGTATCATATTTTTACCAACTTCTGCTTTTTATTTTACTACCCTATGAGGACGGGAAAAGAATGCTAAAGCCATTAAATTAAGAAAAGGAACACGGGTTTCCATTTTCTCAATGTTCACTAAGGTAGTGAGGATTAAATGCCATTAATTTCAAGTAATGAAATATCTAAAAAACACCTCACTACTACTACTACTACTAGAAATTTAAGAAACCAGCCGACGCCGGGGACCGACGAAAGAGAGAGACGGAGGGGGGGGGGGGTGTTGATAAAAAGAGAAAGAGAAGAAGAAAGAGAAAGAGATCCAGCACCGGACACGGAAGGCAGACCACCTGAACGATCTATAATCCCGGACAACAGCCACTCCCAAATTCCAATAGCGATTAGGCCCAGAAGGTCTCAACGCCTCCGGGACCGACTTGGTCACCAACCCGTGACTAACCAAAACGCAGCGGAGTAACCGACCTGGCAACAGGCTACCCACCGCCCCACCCCCGCTTGTAACCTGCATGCCATTTCATTTACTCTTTGAAAATAAACGCCAGAGCGCCTATGTCTTTGGGAAACCTGATTTACCAGCTACAGACTGAAGAAAAAAAGATAATAAGAAGAACAGAGAAGACTTTGTATAAATTAAATGCCGTGGAAACAGCTATAATTTTTAATGCAACTGCCCTCAAAGAAGGTCTCCTCCCTAATTATAACCGTTTACAGCTCCATGACCCAGCCGCGACAAGAGAAAACACCACATCCTTCAGGACAACATTGGTGCTCCGCCAGCTGGAAGATACAATAATAATAATAATAATAATAATAATAATAATAATAATAATAATAATAATAATAATAATAATAATAATAATAATAATAATAATAATAATGATAAAACGCTCAGTATCGTGCAAACTTCTAAAACGCTAATGACTACAAATATTTATTCAGGATTATTCATTTAGTACCCATAATGTACCTGGGGATCTTCCTGCTATGTGCAGGCCCTCATAAGAGGACTCCATCTTATGACGGAGAAGAGTCCATTCCTTTTTAAGCAATCTTTGGAAAAGACTAATCTTCTCGCAAGAGAATGTTTGAATACAGTTGTACAGTGAGTTATAAGATACGGATGTTTATAGCTGTTCCTAAACCGACATAAAAAAAAAAAAAGTTTCTAGGGATCCTGAATTTCTGACTATTACACAGGTCACTTCTAGAGTATTATGACATTTCTTAACTATATCTATACGCTTCTGATAAAGAATTTGAAAAACAATTATGGCAAACCAATTATAAGCTACAAACTAAGTTATTCAGTCATTACATGCAAACTTAGAACTTCTTACTTAAACTGAGCAAGATTGTTCACTATTTCATCTAACTATCAATCTAATGTTAGGGTAATCATTCAATTATTCCTCAAGTCATGCAGGTAAAAAAAGAAAAAGAAAATTTACCTATCTTCCATTAAACACCGACTTCCGAAGGCGGAGTTCTGATAGTTAATAAGACTCATGATAATAACCAATTTGAAAAAATGCATATCTACAAAACTATTTTTTGAATACCCAAGTTTAGGTTGAACGTAAAGTATGCTGAAAAAATCTTTGCCATTGAATACCCCATGGGCCCATAGACATTTGCACAAAAGCACACAGACACACGCGCAAACACGCACAACACACACACACACACACACACAC
>NC_089741.1:76580261-76597761 GCF_040412425.1 Macrobrachium rosenbergii | reverse complement strand
TTCCTCTAACGTCAAACGCAACTTTTCCGCTTGCAAGAGTTCTTAACCTGTCAGACATTTTGTCATTAAATTAGAATACCTTGAACCTGCATCTTACTCACCGCCTCGTTATAATATCATCATAAAAGTATTGCAGTTACATTGTGGGAATGGAAAATAATTAATGATTCCCATATATAATAAAACAAAGACATTCCTTGATTATATCATTGGTTTTTGTCTTATTATTACACTCTTTAATAAACAGAACACAGTATGAAGAGAAATAACGTGTCCTGAAGGATTTGCACCGGGTCAGTGAGATACCACGCAGAGATAATATACAATCAACAATCATTGCCGAGGATTAGAGGAGTATAATTAACTATAGTCACCAAATAATAATAGGGTGGTGGTTGCTGCTGGTACAACCATGAGAAAGGTAACAGTAGTCCCGAAAAATTCCAGGTACATTCTGAAGAATCTTCAAACCCTTCTACTTTTTAGCTCTCTGCAGTTGATTTGAATAAATGTTTCGGTTTGTATATCACTGGTCAGCACTTCAAATACTTAGTGAAAGGACGTTTTATTTATTAACTATACTTCAGAGAGGTTGCCTTATTATAGCAAGTACTAAATCATGATTACTTATTTGGTTGCAAAGAATATAATAGCTATTCTTTTGTAAATGAATAAGGAATCACCATGAGTAGATAAGAATAGCAAAATATTTCTAAGAATAAAAACTTGATTAAGCAAAAATAATAATGGTCAGAAAATTCACATAATATCAGCAAAAAAATTATAATAAATAAATAAATAAATGCACGCTGTCCTATAAACGAAGACAGCTTCCTTTTAGCTAAATGAACACGGAACATTTAGTCCGTGCGAGGATATACACACACTCATGGTCTACGAATCAAATCAGGGAGTCACCACTTTCCAAGAGAGTCAGCTCAATGGGCAATCCCCGAGTGCGCGTTCCGCAAAGCAAACAATTCAGTCCCGAATACTCTGGTTTAAACCAAAGTGGCTCGCAGTTATGAAGGAAAATATCTGAATATCCGACTGTTTCAACAAAAGTCCCTAAGGAAACTTGCAATTTGGTTCTCTACAAAAAAATATTTATATAAACACACAGACGTATACACATACACACACACACACACACACACACACACACACATATATATATATATATATATATATATATATATATATATATATATATATATATATATATATATATATATATATATATATATATATATATATATATATATATATATATATATTTATATATATATATATATATATATATATATATATATATATATATATATATATATATATATATATATAAGAAAAATAATCCTACAGTTATATTATATGTAGGGTTGTAGGGTTGGTAGACCTGATCAAGTGGCCTGCCTCTCTCTCTCTCTCTCTCTCTCTCTCTCTCTCTCTCTCTCTCTCTCTCTCTCTCTCTCTCTCTCAGGAATATTAAGCCTCCTACATCTACTTGTGGAAATTAAACCCTGTCTGCAAAAATAGTTAATTCTGAAAATCTAGCACATGACAGGTTAAAAATGGTAAATAGGCATATTACTAAAATGGAATAAAAAAGATAAATGAATGTCTTCCTAAACATCTTTCTTCCGAACAATTTTATCAGTCACAAGAACTATAAGTGGGACTCTTCTCATCTCAACCCCCAAACACCATTCAGTCTCCATTCTAATTTTCTGTCTCAAGTCACCAGTTCACTTAAGTGGCTATATCCCATAGTGGCCATGTTCATCTGTAGGTGTGTCTACACATGACTGTGCATGCATGCACATTTATGACTATCAATGAAACATTTGTAGAGAGAGATCATCTCCCATTAGTGTTAAAACCAACTTAGTTCACATTAACACCATTACACCACATAGAGAGAAATGTTAAAAGAAATGATAACAAAATTATAAGTCACAAAAAGTGAATTTACAGTTGTATCTTAACACTCACCCTTTCAGCAGGAAACTCGAACTTGGACCTTCCACTTTGCTGCTTCGAAACGAAATGTATGGTATTCTACAGAAGCCTCAACCATTTAGCCCAAAAGCCATTCCTTATTAGCACACAAGTGCAAAAAAACCCTTTTTCCCGACACACCCATAGTATTGTTGGGCGTTCGGTTCTAACCGGACAAAGCTTCTAGAACATTAGAGACAAAATACTGGCTAGCACTTCTGCTCATGTGTCGCTGACATGGCTGTATTCAAAGGTGACACTTTGTTCAAGGACCCTGTGCTGAGTATGCAGATCATCAGGCATTCACCTATGCATGGAATGCTGCAAAATACTACATTGTCATGTAGTGCCAGAAACAGTTCCCGGCTACCACCTTGTGTTGACCTCGACACAAATCATGCTTATTCCATGTTTACTCTGCAGTTTCATGTATCACTGTCACACTTCAGTGCTTGAGGATTGCTTTTCCTTGAAACAACAGAAAGTTCTGCACCAAAGAGATATGGCAACACTAATTATCATGATAATTAATGGCAATGCAGCTAGGATACCCGACAGCACCAAGTTGTGATTATATAATAGTTCTATATAGTCAATTTCTGTGTCCCCCTCCTTTAATGCTGGTAATGATGTGATCTCCGCTGCCATCAGTAATTCCACTAAATCATGGTGATGATGTGTATATTGTAGACAAAAGTTTGCCATCGAATTATAAACCCTCTCGCTGAGGATGATTAACTCTTTAGAAACTATCTTGCATCCTCTGTCATACAACTGCGATACCTCAATAAAGGAATGATGCAGAAGAGTTCTTGCAGACTTAGGTGATTCTCCAGCTTTTACAAAAGGCTGCTGTTGATGTTTGCATGGGGACCACCATATAGTCATCGGGAACTGGTACAAAACTAAACTTTGTAACTGTCACATCATGTGTCAAGTGAAACTCGTAACCACCTAAAGCTATATCTCTTAATGTAAAGCCCTTATTGTCACAAACATATTTATGATGGACTAACGTACACCTGTCTTTATAATTTCTACAGCTGATGACTGATATTTGCTACCTGTTATATACATAGTTCCTATTCCCTCCAACATCACTACCGTATTATTATATATACTAGGAAAAGTATATATAATCATATAACTATGAAAAGATTCTTTATCACTTGTTGGAATTTCAACAATCAACCCTCTGTCTGACAAATATACCTTTCTTATCCCATAATATCTACAGGTATATAAATCACTACCTTTGAAAATTACGTTGGACCGCCACTCGTAAGCCACAAGCCGCATTCCTCAAAGATGACTCAGAACACCCCTATAGGAAAAATATCTTCTGAAATGCACCCTCCTGATGCTGCTACTACTGGTTTTACTTGAGATTTGATCTCATCTAACAAAGATTCGGGCTCTTTCTCAATATTCAAACCTGTAGTATGAACTGTAAATAGAGCTATTGTCAAGTCTAGGTCACTTCTAACCTCTTTAACAGTGAATTGTAACACACTGTATGTATTTCTCATACTCTCAAATCACTCCCATAACCCTGCATTATTACTACGTAATTTCTCCATAACACTACGCCGATCAACTACTTTAGCTTCCAACACCTCAAGTCACATTAGACTTGTAACTGTTACTCTGCCAACTACTGCTATGACCATTGTTGTTACTCCTATAGCCAAAGTGACCACTGCTCCTTTATGCCTCCTAGTTTGACCTCACGAAAGCTTTGTATCATTTGGTTTCTTACCCAGAACTCATGTAAGTGTTTCTGTAATTCTATCCTGTATTCTGTTTGCTGTAATCTTAATCTCTGAGAATAAACGTGTTAAAGGATTTGACAAATTATGTTTAAGATTTGCCTCTTCTAGTGTCCTCATTAGTGTGTCAACACTATTCTGAGAACATTAAAATTCTGTTGTAGCTGATGCAAGATCCTCGAATTAAACATTCAGCAAAATTTTATCCTCATCTAGCCAGACCTCGTGATCCTCTTCAATTATCACACCAGGTCCTAAATAAACCTTTCCCACTGCATTCACAGCCGCCACGAAGGTGAGGAGTATGCTAAATCTCCTCATCTGCAAACAGAGGAAAGAGAGATAAAAAAATTTTAATAATTGCTTAACCCCGATGAAGAAAGCAAAAAAGAAAAAAAAAAACAATAAAATCCCCAAAAAACCTACAAACCCCCACCAAACATTAAGTCGTTCTTTTAATCTTAGATATGTTTGCTAAATTATTCTCCCCCATTTCTTAATTTAACACAATGAACCTATTTCCCTTTTTCTCTTTTATAATATGAAACAGTCCATCAAACTTGCAACCCAACTTGTAATTTAATTCATTTGTGACATTTATCTTGAAAAACACTTTATCCCCAACTCCAAGTCTGATTTTGTATTACTTCTCGCGACCATTGCTTGTGTCTTTGACTCAAGATTACTTCTAAGATGTGCTGTAGCAATTAACGATTTGATCATATCATCACAAAGTGAAGTGATTGACAGCAAATCAAATGCGTCCTGAACTGAATAACCAAATAATGCTTCCACAGGTGGCACACCAATGGTGTTATGTCTGACCATATCCAAATATCTGTCCCAACTACTATCATTACTGTTCACTGTTACTGTAAGAGCTTCGAGCACTTTCCTATTAGCTCACTCACGCAACCCATTTGCTTCTGGCCTATAAGGAAGAATATTTACTTTCTTTACTACCATAATTTCTGCAAGACATTCCCACATTCTATTTACAAGTTCTCTCCCATTGTCCGTGATAAATATCTCTGATACTCCGTACCTGCATATACATTTATTGGAAAACGCAACCACAATCTCTTCTGCCGTCTTATTCCTTAACGGGAAAATCTCCACAAACCCTGTCAACTCATCTATAATTACCAACAAGTGTTTGTGACCGAACCCTGACTCATGAAAGTTTGTAAGCCAATTTATTTTCACCCTCTGAAACGGCCTGCTTGGGATAGGAAAAGACCCCAGTTTACACAACGTTACCGTCACCAGTTTACGTGAATTACACACAGAACACTCCTTCACAAATTTCTCCACTGAAGAAAATACATTTTTCCAAAAGAATTGACTACTGACTTTCTGATACTTCCTCTCAATCCCCAACTGTAGATTACCAAATTTACAGTTTGTAATTAACGCTTTTGGTACCATGGTTTCTGTTGTATCCCCATTATTTTTACTACTCCTCAACTTAAAATTTATTTTCCTCATTAACAAATTACTCTCTGATTCTAAGCCTGAATAAGGCAATCTATAACCGTTTCTCACCAATCCGCCTCTAAGAAACACCTTTGCTTCCACTAAATCCTCATCCTCATCTTATTTATTCTCCATCTCATTGATAACCCAATACACACGTTCACCACTTGCACTACACACAATTTCAACCTGTGTCCAGAAAATTCCTACTAAGAGCATCCACAACCACATTATGTTTACCCTCGATCTACTTAAGCCTAGCATCAAAATCTCTAATTGTCAAAAACCACCTAGCCCTCTTAAGAGAAAGATCAGGCTTATTAAAAAAGATCCAACAATGGCTTATGATCTGTAAGAACTTCCACTTATTCCCCAAAAGCAGCATCTTAAAATGAACCAAACTAGACACTACTGCAAGAGTCTCTTTGCCCACCATCGCCATTAACCTTTCATTACTTACATGAATGTTGAACTTCTTTCTATGAACAGCTAGTGGATGAAATTTACCCTCAAATTTATGCATTAAACATGCACCTACTCTTTCTTTACTGGCATCTGTCACTAATGTGAATGGTAAAGAAAAATCAGGAAACTTCAAAACTGGACTCATTAAAGCATGTTTGACTTTCTGAAAAGCTACCTGCTGAGCTTCACCCCATGAAAACTGCACATCATCCCCCAGTATATCTGCCAAAGGCACCGACAACATAGAAAATCATCTCACAAATCTACGAAAAAACCCTCCTGTTCCTGCGAATGAGTGAACACTTTTCTTATTCTTGGCTAATTTAACTTTCAGACCTGCCTTCCTAAGCCTCTAGAGAATTTATCTAATTACTTCTAAATGTTTTTGTACAGAGTCTGTTGCCACTAATATATCATCCATACAAACAAATACATTTTTCCCCCAACATCCCATGGAAGATCTTGTTCACTAGCCTCGTAAATGTAATAGGACTACCTGAGAAGCCAAAAGGCTTCCTTGTAAATTCATAGTGTCCTTTAGGGATAGAAAATGCTATCAACCTTCTACTCTCTTCACTCAGTGGTACTTGTAAAAGCCCTTGCATGAGGTCAATTGATGAATAAATATTCTTACCTCCAATCTCCGGAAACACATCTGGCAAACATGCCACTGGATATCGGTCTGGGATAGTTTTCTCATTTGATTTCCTGAAATCCACCCATTCATGGATTGAACCATATTTCTTTGGTTACTGCGAACAAATGGAAATTAAATGGAGAAGAGCTAGGCCTAATCATACCTTCATCCTCCCACTTGTTAACCTTTTGTTCAACCTGCTCTCTCATCTTAAAAGGTATTCTACACAATGGGACATATTATGGTTTAGTTCCCTCTTCTAAATGAATCTTGTATTATAACATATCTGTCAGCACCAGTTTATCCCCTTTTAGAGCAATAACATCTGAGTATTCAGCTAAAACCTCACCTAACCCCTCTATGTATTCTTTATAGTCTGACGTACCCAAATGGTTTCTAAATATCTCCCTTGTAACCTCCATTTCAGCCTCTGTAAATTCATTTTGCTCCCCTATTACTGCTACTGATTCCATTTCCTTGCTCCATTCTTCCAGATCCACAACATAAATATTTCTTTGATACCTCCTAACTGAATTATTGCAGCTTAGCAATTTCACCCATGTAAACCCCTTTAGTTAACACCATTAGGTTTCTCACTGCCACCCACTGCACACACCTGTTTATTTGCTATATTATCCCTCAACTTTACTTTAACCATACCAACCATACCTGATTCTAAAATTATATCCTCCATGAAAACACCATTATATATCCTCTTTCCCTCACCCTTAGGTTCACTACTTCCCCAAGATCAATTATTTCTCACTATATCCTCATTATTTCCACCCAATCCCTCATTATCTCCATTCCAAGTACATCCTCCTTCATTTCCTCAGTGCCTATATATGGGATAAAACCTCCAATTTCACCAGCTGTTATGCCTCCTTTACTAGGGTATATAGAAATCCCAATCCTCCTACACTGGATGGTCCAGTAAAACCTTGTTCCTCAAGTTAACTCCTCTCACCACCAAAACTGATTCCTGAATTAACTGGTTTCCTAGCGAGAAACAGATATCCACCTCTCCTACAACGTCCAGTTTATGGGCTTGGACATCGCACACTTTATCCTCTGAACACTTTAGTTGAAACTGTGGGAACTTTGATTGATATAAGTCAAAGTCCACTAGACTGACTTTCGCCCCTGTATCCATAAAATTAGAAGACTCTACCCATCTACCGCTCCTTCCACCACTGGCTTCCGTTCTCCTATATCTCCCAAAAATCCTATATGACATGAACATTTTATCCTTTCCTTTTGTTTGTTCTGCCCTCCAAAAATTCTGTCTAATTTGGGACTTCTTTGGATATCCTTCATGAACAGGTTTCTTATAATTAACTTTGTTCCTTGGCATCTCTGCATAGCTACTTTCCAAAATTTTGACTTACTGGTCTATCATTACCCTTTTTGAGTAACAGACAAAACCGCCAATTATGTGAAGCATTCTTACACATGCCACAATATTTGGTTCGGCAATATTTCTTAGTACGCCCCTGTCTAGTACAATCAAGGCAACGAATTTGCAGCATATGATCCGTAGATTTTCTATCAGTCTCCACTTTACCAAAACAACCACTAGAAGCAAAGTTTGGCTCTCTTCTGCAGATGTACCACTCGTTGGAACAGGTTCTATATTACTATGTTCGCACTCATCCAAAAAAGATACTATGTCAGCATAAAAATCTATAGAATCTACAAAGGAAAGAAACCATTAGGATCTTCTCCACCCCAGCTATCAAGATTATCAAGAATTTTCTTAATATCCTTAGAGCTAAATGAAAATTTTGTAAGAAAAGTTTCGGGATGACAAGTATCAGTGAGAGGGACATCCTCAAATGATTGCTTAGCTTCAAAAGCTCGATGAAGCAGTTAATTTTTTTCTAAAGGCCATTAACCAATTCACCATCATCTATTAGTAGTGGTGGAATGGAAGACAAGTCATATTCAAAGAGAGATAATGCCAATTAGGTCCACCACAAATGAGGCTGAGTAATTGCTTTAACTCTCTCCTTTAATGAATTATTGTATTTCTCTCGGCTATATGATAAATTCTATTCACAGCACAGCCTGATTCAACAAAAATTATATTTACTTTAATGTGAATGATATTGTTTCCATATATTGAATTTGGTCTGTTTTTCATGATACGCTCGTCTACATTTACTACCAAACCATGGCTGATCATTTGTCCTGAATTTGATGACCTTTCTAGAGATATATCTTTCTAAAATAGCAATCAGCATTTCCTTTAACTTCTTTTTTGGGATCTGAATCTGATATAGCACCTGAAGTATTAAGTGCCTGACACTTTAATAATGCGATCCCAACTGGCTCTGAATTTCAGCCGTACCATTTTTCCAGTGGTGGCATTAGGAATATTTTGATTATTGGATAAGTCCATCTCCATGTCACAATGATCAAAAGAACCTATATACTAGCAGACCTTGGACTTCATGATAGCTGAACATCTGTGAATGTGAGGTGTAATCTATTACCAGAAGTATGCGTGGGTTCCTCAAGTAGATGGGAAGAGTATACACAGAACTCAAGAGCAGACCGGTCATGTTGGTCTGTAGAATTTGAATTAATCCACTCACTATTCTTTGTATTTCAGTCTCCACAAATAACGAATGAAGGTTTTGAAATCTGTGACTGACCCTTACTAACCCCGTGCAAGATACAGCCATGTATAGAATTGTCAACTTTTGCATTGCAGTAAACAGCAAATACTTAAACACTCTAGAATTAACTGAAAATCTTAAAACAAAGAACTTCATGGCAACTACACCTCAAGCATTTCTGATGATAAATAGGTCGTCCAGGCATAGTGTACACAGTCATACTTTGCGCATGTTGGATGATATAAGTGTAAATGATGTCATTGCCATCAAACCTTGGGATTAAAAACTCAACCTTTGACTTATTACTGCTT
This sequence comes from Macrobrachium rosenbergii, assembly GCF_040412425.1. Lineage (NCBI taxonomy): Eukaryota > Metazoa > Arthropoda > Malacostraca > Decapoda > Palaemonidae > Macrobrachium > Macrobrachium rosenbergii. The sequence continues at coordinate 76,588,484 of NC_089741.1, read as the reverse complement.
ACAGGTGTCCCAGAAAAAACATCAAATCATAGTTATGAGCATAACTCAGGATACAAAGAAAATTATACCTTGAACCTCGAGTACTTGAGTGAAATAATCTGCAATTTTTCTTACAGTAATGAATAGCAGGCCCAGGGTTCAGGTCAATGTCCCCCAGAAGAATTAAAACGAACAACAGTAACATGGTAAAAATCAACAAAGCAACAAATAATAAAATTAACAACAGTATTTTCGTTATTTACAATAATTTCATTGAAATATGAATAAAGGTGACCGTATGTCATAAAAAAAAAGTGCTGGAAGCAATTGGTCGACAAGGTGGAGCCTAGACACCTCGTAAAGCAAACAAGAAACCTGCCAGGTTTGCCACAACAACTGCAAGTCAGTAAGGATGGATTTAGAAATTATATAAAAAAAATGAGAATGAAAATATTAGGCCAAGAAGAAGGCACTTTCCGGATAATCCATCAAGCAACTTTTGCTTTCCCATCAACCTGTCCTATGCACTTTTCAAAAAAAAAACAAGAAAGTGAACAAAAAAAAAGAGGAAAAATACCTGATTGTATTCCCAAGCAAGGAAACTCAAACCCAAGACTACGGAAGACCATAGTGCAATGGCGGTAAGGCAAATTCAAAGGTTGAATTCATGAAAAACGAATACATTCAGCAGAGGAGAAATGACGCCGTTCGCCCTAATGTAACAGCGTGCCATTACTCGTCACCAAATAGTCGTTTAAAGTACTACAGAAAATAATATCAGTTGTTTACGGAAAATTATACAAAAAAAAAGTAATTTTCACTTTTAAAGAGAAGAACTAAACAGAGAATCATAGAAGAGGTTCTGGAAAAATTAAATAAAAAACCTCTTTCCGTTTTGTAAAGAGTAAAATCAGATTTATTGCATATCCTTACATAACGCGTTCAATTGTCTGAAACCCAGCTACCAGCAACAGGAAAAAATAAACTTAAGTAAATATTCAATTAGATATCACAGATTACTCAAAAATCAAGATTCCCATTGTTTGTCTCGGTTTTGGCAAAAGTTTCTGGGTAAGTAGGCGAAATATTCAAACAAAGAATTTCAGCTTTATAGAAGAGAGGAGAGAGAGAGAGAGAGAGAGAGAGAGAGAGAGAGAGAGAGAGAGAGAGAGAGAGAGAGAGAGACAAAATAAAAATTAATGTTCCCTACGACGTAAGTTTCCTTACTAACGAAGCAATTCAAAAGCTCTGAAATCTTTGCTCCAAATATTTCTATTCTGGCGTAATTTGGCCACATTGCGAAACGCGAACAGTACGGTAAACCTCGTGGTCCTGAACTGAATTATCTGATTTTTTTTTTTTTTCTAAAATGCAGAGGTATTCAAACTCACATTTTCCTGACTTTTGTTCTCTGAATTCCGCTAGATGTTAGAAACAAGTGGAGCTTCACAAATTCTACATTATTTTTTAGGATATATCCATTTAATAAAGCGGTCTTTTTTCGTAATTCGTCAGTTGCTAGTTTTTCTGCGAAAAAAAAAGATTTTCGTGAGATATTCAGTTAAAAGACTTTATAGTGAGTTTTGCAGTTACAATTGTCTTTATTTTTAAGAAAAATTATAGCTATGATTTTTATCATAAGTTAAATTCAATTGACATGCTGTTACTAAACCATTTACAAAGTCCTGTAGTTCGTCTCCTGATCCCTTTACTTCTTTTTAAAGGGTGATTATAGCAGAAATTAAATTCATTGTCTGGAAACAGTTTTGAAATTCATTTCTAAAATCATCTGATGTTTGTTTTAACATTTCTTTTTTGTTCTTCAGTTCTGCTAGTTGTGTATTTCTTATGTTTGTTTCGATATCTAGCATTTCCATATTATCCTTTCACTTGTTCTTTTATCAAGGACACTTTCCGTTGAGGACATAGCAGTTGAAATTCCAAATATTACTGACAAAACTCCTGAAATAATAGCAGCTATAGGTAGTCCTCTCTTAGCTCTTGTTTGTTCTGGCACGTACAATTCGTCTACTTCTTGAAGACCAACTTTGATTAAATTCTGCAACAAGGATTTTGTATCTGAATTGCATAACTTTGGGTTTTGTTCCAGGGTTGTGTCTACCGCTCATAATGATTATTTTCAACATTATTTCTTTCATTTTGAACATTTTTCCTGAAATTATAATATCACATTTTACTCTACATTTCTTTGTTTCCTAAATGTTCCTTTTGCAGTCAAAGAAAAGTAAATTCGAAGTTAGTGCGCTTCAACCCAGGAAATTTTGCTACAAGACAAACTAATTAATGTAAGAATTGCAACAACAACAAAAATGTTATTACTACTATGTCAACTAATGATGTTAAACTTAACAATAAAGAAATTAAATTTAGGAAACAATAGAAACAAATCTGTCAATCACAAAAAGCTTCTCACTGGAATCTGACTTTCCTCTTCCTTAGATTATATCTAGTACTTTTTTCCGAGACTTATTCTCCTAATTCTTCAGTTACCTCTATTTCCTTAAATTCTTTAGTCCTTCCAATTTTGTCTTAATTTATAAAAAATCCTGATTCTTCTAATGATTCAGCATATGTGGAAGGAACTAAGTCATTCATTTTCTTTACTTTTGCTTTTGTTTCTTTAATTTCTATGGTTCTGAATGGTACCGTGAATTTAGTGGCTAACTTATTATTGATGCCACTTCTTACTTATTTCTCTATGTTTACTTCATCCCCAATCTTAAGATCTATTGGCTGTAATCCTTCTTGATATACTTGTCTACCATGACCTTCTGGGCTTCTTCTAGGTTCGTATGGAACTGCTTATGTGTAACCTTGAAATTATTGATATTTACCTTCGTAATGTCTTCAGAATAGTTAGGTTGGATTGGCTGATTCAGCCATGCATATCGTAGTCTTGGTTCATATCCAATTAAAACTTTTATGGGTGTTGCATACTAGTATGACACCTGGCACTTAATGACAATTGGACGAAAGGCAAACTAACACCCTATTCCTGTCCTACTGTATGTCTCAAAGCATCCAGAACTTTTCTGTTGTTCCTTTTTACTAAGCCACTACTAGCTGGATGATATGGTTGTATGGTTACCTTTTCCACCTTGAATGTATCACAAATTTCTTGAACTAGTGAATTGTTGGATTCTGTACCATTAGTAGATATTATTAGTTGTGGGGCAGAATATCTACAAAATATTTTGTGAAAGAGGACAACTGCAGATTCTTCAGCCCCTTACCTATTATTGGAATCTGCTGTGTATTAGTGAGTGCATCTATACACACCAAAGTGTTTTACTGCCTCTATTAGTACTGTGGAAGTTAGTGATGAGATCTATGGTTGCTCTTTCAACTGGAGTTAGTGGAATGGGATATTTCCTTATCAGTTCTTTTCTATAGCTATTGAAAACATTACAACTCTTCACATAATTGTTAACGGCTTTGTAGAGTCCTTTCCAATGGAAGGACTCTTTTACTAGTCTAACTCTCTCATCCCGTTCTAGGTGAGCTCTTACAGGATCATCATGCATTAGTTTAATGACTTTACTTCTTAGGCTCTTAGGTACTATCTTCTTGTAGACGACACCATAAAATTATTAAAATTGATCAACTTTCCGGGAAATCCAAAATAATACATCATCTATTGTATTCAATTCATCCACCGGACGACATCCAATCCTCTTACTTAATTAATTCGTTTTCGATTATCAAATTTCCTTTCATTTTTCCCAAATTGGTACATCTCTTTTACATCTTTATCATTAATTTGTTCCTTTCTGAAGTTTGCCGTAGAAAGCCCCTCTGTATAGTGCATAGTGAACACATTGCTTATAGATTCACTTGACTTTACTTCTTGGCTAATCATATTTTTACTATCTCCTTAAGTAGCATGTCTTGATCATGCGTCTGCTACCTTATTTGCCTTCCCTGGAACCTATTTTAATTCTCTAAGTAATAATCTTGGGCAGTCATAAACCAACGAGCCCTTTGTCTGGAAAAATAGGTATTTTTAAGCATTTCTATTGCAGTGGAATGCTCACTGAAGACAGTTATCTTGTAACCAAATATGATACATCTGAAGTGCTTTAAAGCATCTATTATGGCTAGAAACTTTTTGTCTATCACAGAGTAGTTTTCTTCGGTGAGTTTTAATTTTCTACTGTAATAACCTATAGCATGGTATTTAGCATATGTCTATGCATTAACTATGCTCCTAAACCAATAGAGCTTGCAGCTGTTACCAGGAAGAATTCCTTACTAAAGTCTGGAAAGCTAAGTACTGGTGAATAAGTTAGCCTTTCTTTCAGTTCCTCGAATGCTTCTAGTTGTCTTGTTGTCAGCTCAAATGATACATGTCCTTTTAGTAGATGTTAGTGGAGCGGATATAGTTGCAAAATCCTTTATATATTTCCGGTAAAATCCTGCTAAAGCCAAGAATGACTTCGCAATTTTCCTACATCAAGGTGTAGGATACTCTTCAAGTGACTTATTCTTTAAGTCGTTTACTTCCACGCTTCTTAAACTTTAAATTTCAAATCTAGATTTGCTCTCTTCAACCTCTTTAAGACTTCTCTGACCAGTTTTGTGTTCTTTGATGGTGTCTGTGGCTATCATCAGGACGTCTATATAACAATACACACCTTTGCCGAGTAATCCACTTAGAATCTTATCCATTAACCTCACACATGTCACTGAGCTTGACTTTAGACCAAAAGGCATTCTTATGTACTAATGTCTACGATTACTGGTGTAAAAGCAGTTAATAGTTTACTTTCTTCATCCAAAGGGATTTGTAGAAATCCTTGTGTCAGATCTATTGTGGTAAAATATTTCTGGGATCCAATAGATGTGATAAGATCTCTCATGGATGGCATTGGATAGGGATCGGTTTATGTTATCTTGTTAAGGTTTTTGAGATATATTTTGGAAACAACAGAAGTGAAAAAGACCGTAGAGATTTAGAAGGTTTTATTATTCCTTCCTTTTCCATTATTTTAACTTCTCTTTCTATAATGTCCTTCTACAAATGTTCTACTCTATAGGCAAGTATGTATACTGGTTTGGTATTTTGTGGAATATCTGTATTTCCAAGGGTGTCTCCATCTATCGCAAATATATCCTCATACTCACCCAGTAGATCTATGAGTTTTTCTCTTGTATAATCTTCTTTGATATTGTTCAAGTGATTTCATATTTTACCTCTTCAGTTCCGTTTCATGAGCTGAATTTTCTGTCTCTTAGTTAATCGATGCCATACTTTCCTCCTCTACAATTTGAATAGAGTTAGTGTATACTTCAGCTAGGCTTATTCCTGTCCCCTGTGTTAACATAATTTATCCCCCTTTATTATTTGTAATTTCTAATGGTATATTGCTCTGTCTAACTTTGTGTAGGTTTCAGGAGTAGTACACTCCATACACTTGTGACATTTCTGTAAGTATAAGAATTTCCTTCCCCTCGAAAACTGGATTTACTGTACATTCTACCCATTTGCTTTCTCTAAGTTTAATTCTTAAATTTCGTCCCAATTTTAGGCAAGTTTCTTGGGTAGATTCCAAATTGTCGATGATTTAATGAGAATTCCTGCAGCATACCTGACGCATTCCATCAGTACTTTCCTTCTTTAGAATATTTTCTAGGAACGAGATCTGTTGAGTCTGTTTTCTAATTTTTTTTTTACAAACAGGTATTCTAGATGTCCTATAACCCTTTTTTATCACCAGTTGTTCTCTTCACGCACTGATAGTAATCCTTTGCTTGACCATAGTGTGGTAAAGGTTTTCTTATGAAACACACCAATATGAAATCTATTGTCATCATGGATGACAATGATGTCTAAAAAGGCTAATTGGTTATTGTTTTCTAATTCATAAGTAAACTTATTGTTATTTTGTAGTGAATTAGCATACTGTAAAAACTGGTCACAGTGGTGACGGTCTCTGAAAAGGACAAAAGTATCATCAACATAACGGCGATAAAATGAAGGCTTAAAAACAGAAGGACAGCTGTTCAGCAGCTCTCTTGAATTTCTGCACAAAAATATCAGCAAAAATGCTGCTTAATGGATTACCCATTCCTACGCCTTCCATCCACTTGCATGTAAACTTCATCATCAAACACAAAGGCCATGTCCCGCACCGCCAACTCCAACAGCTCTTTAAAATCTAAGCGGTTAACCGTGGCACACATCAATGCCATTGTCAGACACACATTGGAAACACATGACGACTGCTTAAAGTCAGATGTGACGGACATACTGGCGTTAGCTTTCGAACTGGGTGCAAGTTGTCCAATCCTGAAACATCAAATATTAGAAATCATATAAAACTGTGCAAAAGTGAAATAAACTATAATGATTTTAAGATTATACTGACCAGTCAACACGAACACCACCTCCCTGTTCTTGAATCGTTAGTGATCAAGAAGCTTGTGCCCTCTTTGAGCAATTATTCCTCGTCCACGCCCCTGTATATAGCCTAAACCACACCCCACCTTATGTTTACTATTTTTTCATACAACATCTGAACCTCGAGGAATAAGGTCTGATAGTTAAAATATTCTAGTTCTTTCTCTTTTTTAATAATTTTATTTTAGGTTTGCCTTTTGCATTGATGTTTTACTTTACCATGATTTATTTGTACATATATTCTAACTTTTACTGCTGTATTTGTATATTTTATTTTGTATTTTTAGCCTTGAGGATGAGACAAGGATCTCGAAACGTATGCCGTGATGAATAAAGGAAAACCATATACCATGCTGTCTGCTTTAGTACCTCCTTGCGTATATATATACAGCCTACACACACACACACACACACACACACACACATATATATATATATATATATATATATATATATATATATATATATATATATATATATATATATATATATTGATACAAGCATATGAGCTGGGGATTGATAATATTATTGCAATCTTTCCTGACCTGCAGATTAAGTGGCTTACTGCATGTAGGTGTAAGAGAAATAGAAAATGGGAGGTTGCCAGTAAGACCCTGATGACTCAGTTCTAAGGGTTTATTTACAATTAGGACAGATCAAATTAAGTACAATTAATTTACAAAGGGGCTCACAAACAATAATGAATAGTTACAGGGGAGAACATAGTTATAGGTAAGATGACAAAGGAAAATTAGATCCGGCTACCAGTGAGTTGTCTAAGGGAATGGTACCCCATATTAAACACTGATGATGGTTGTTTGCAATGGGCTTAAATGTAGTTAATTGGAGAACTGGTAACAGGGATGCGAAGGCAGAATCGATTACACACGTGAAATAGCATCTCCTGAAATGCACAGAGCTTTGTTGATTATTAAAATTAACACGCAGGCCTATCAAATTAAATGAACAATGTCTAAGCCTGGAGCAGGAACTTTTCACTCTTTAATTCACTTAAATTTTCTTATTGAAATTAGCATTGGTAACTTATTAAGCAAGGAGACATTTAATCAGTGATCGCCAATTGTACAAGGATTCACAAGGAAGGAAAACTTAAAATGGAAAGACAAGAGAATTACAGAAAAGAAATTGGGCCAAAATCCCTTCCCTATCCATAACACATACCTGCTTGACACAAGATCACATCCCATAGTTATAGAGCAACGATGAATTCCACGTAGCACTTATGGTCGCCTTCACTGCAATTGTAGCACGTTAGCATATCAGGCAGGATAGGGGAAGGCGTCCCCACGGCAATTCACTTTCTCTCACAGAGAGATATTGGCTTTGTAGCCAACATCTGGCGCCCATCTTCCTTCCCAGGGCATTCGCTGACTCATCTTGAGCCATGTGACTGGCTGGTGGTCAGTTCAATCGCGTCTTTATTGGTGTGATCTGGGATGAGGGAAATTTTGCAACTAGTATAAAAACGAAACAGAGAGACAGATAAAGCCATAGGGAGTGGCAAAACAATGAAAAGCATTGACAGTAGGGGAGAAAGATGCCCTGGGCATTTCCTGCCGACTTTGGCTGGAAACTACCCTCTGACTCCTCCATTAATGTTGGGGAGTGTATCTTGTTAAAAGATATTATAAATAAAAAATGGAAGACGAATTGAATTCATAACAAATATATGTATATATATATATATATGTATATATATATATATATATATATATATATATATATAGATAGATAGATAGATAGATACTTATATATAGATACACACACACACACAATCATATATATATATCTATATATATATA
>NC_089741.1:76572761-76577761 GCF_040412425.1 Macrobrachium rosenbergii | reverse complement strand
TTACCTTCAAGTTTAATCCCTTCCTTTCCCCAAACTTCCACCTTTGTGTGACAGCGAGCACGTGTTCCTTGTTTCAAAGGTCCAATCGAATATGATTCCAAGACTGTGATTATGTGATTTTCTTATAATTATCTTCTGGGCTACGTCATGTTTAGTATTTAAGAACGTGCATTGTGTAATATTTTATAGGTAGATTTCATTTCTCTCAGTGAGCAGGGCTAACTCATAAACTCTCTTACATGGGAGATATCGTCTGCTCCGTAGCAATCTGTGTCCGATAAGCCTGACTGCCATTCAGATTTTGAAACCATTCCTGGTAGCAGCCCGATTGCAAGATTCTGTTGTTGGCCCATCAGACATTTACATTACGGATTCTATTAGCCTGGAGTTCCCCCTCTTTATGAATTACCCTAAGAGACTAGTTAATGAAATTTCAACCTACCGAGTTATTATAACCGGGGATGATTGTACCTTGGCCCCTCCATATTGAATTTGCTTGCTTGCCAATGTCTGCAGTATTGCTCAATGTATGTAATTAATGAGTCTGCATATTGGTTATAATTTGCATTCTATTTTGTCTCCTTGCATAATTGCCCAGTCTCTGTAAATAAACTCCTTTTAATTGTAAAAGAAGTCTAATTTCAAATGGCGACCTTAATCATTTACATGTAAATTCAGGGAAAATCTAAGGTAAGTTTTCAAATAACTTTCCTTTTGTTCATAACTCGGGCTTACTTGATTCTTTGGCAGTACCATTTTAAAATTTGTTTCAATTTTCTCCCAAACCAAGATCCCAGTTTATGATGATGATGATGATATATATATATATATATATATATATATATATATATATATATATATATATATATATATATATATATATATATATATATATATATATATATATATATATATGAATGTCTTTTACTGTAATACAACAGTAGAGTATGAAGATAAAAAAGCCCATAGAACACCATTTAAATGCTGCAACAGTATATTTCGAGCACTTCTTTCTGTGCCCCTGTCACTGGTAAAATATAGAGAGTATATATACAAAGCATACGTCGGTGTGGCAGTAAGCCTCCGTTGACCAGGAAGGATGAAAATTAAGAAATTCCCTGGTGTTTTTAGCCTTATTAACTCCCGTCTGGAGATGCATCTGGTGGCTGTACTTTCTGGAACACCTATTTAAGAAGAGACCTGGGGACTAACTCGTTGATGTCATCCGATTTCCAATGTCCTCATGACAAGTTCATATTATTGATTTGATTGATGATAGCAGGTTCCAGCATCTTCCTTTTGTATGGACAGCTACTTTTGAAAACCAGCGCTGCCCTACTCCAGTTAATGGTGTGGACTATATCCCTAATATGTAGGAAAATCCCCAAGATTTCTGAAGAATACCACACTGACCTTTTGTGCTCTGTTAATCTTTGGAGATGGATCTACCCGTCTTCCCCACATTAATCTCATTGCAGTTTCTGCATGGAATCTTGTAAACTCCGGCTTCTTCCCCCATTTCTATGTAAGTATACGTTACTGAGCGGGCTCCCGATGGATTTGGGATAATGGAAAATAAAAGGATTATTAGACCTGAGTTGTTCTATGGCTTTTTGGGTGTTTTCGTTGTATGGAAGCTTTATTTTGTTGTTAAAATGTATTTGTCTGTTGTGGGTGGGACCTCTGTAGTATATTTGATTTGCTTTATTATTAGCCTTCTTGATAATGTGTGGTGGGTAGAGTAATTGCATTAGATGTTGGTGGATCGTGTTGAATTCTTTATCTAGGTATCCCTTTAAACATAGTCTAAGTCCCCTGAGGAATAGGTTGCACCCGACCATGATCTTTACGGAGACATTGTGGTAGCTTAGGAAATGGATATAAGAAAGAGCAAAAGTCGGTTTTCTATATACTGTGAAAGCATATCTGTTCTGTTTTCTTGCAATTAGTACATCTAGTAATGGCAATTTTCCATCCTTTTCCCATTCTGTTTTCAATTTTGTGGCCGGAACTAGCCTATTTAGTCAATTAAATAATTCATTGAAGTCTCCCTAACAATTGTCCCAGAAAGTAAAAATATCATCTCCGTATCTCAGCCAGATCATATTGCGGGATTTGACAGGCAACTAAAAGGTTTTGAAATATTCCATGTACAGGTTTACTAGCAGGGGGCGATAAAGGACTGCCCATACTACAGCCATTTTTTTTTTTTTTTAATTACCATTGAAAGAAAACACGTTGTTAGTTACATAGAGGTTGATTAGTTTTAGGGTTTTATCTATGCCAAGAGGAAAATGGTCTTCATATGGTTGTAACTTCCTCTCTAAAAAAGGCAACACGTCTGCGAATGGGACTTTAGTAAATAATGACTCGAAGTATAGGCTAAACAGTTTTATGTTATTTGAGGGGATATTTGTACTGTTAAATTTTTGTATAAAATTCTCTGTTGTTGTTGTTTTTGATTAAGCTGGCCCTAGGCATGAAGCAACCCGTAATAAAATCCTCTGCATGTTTGACGTGGGAGGATGAGAAAGTTCCTAGAAAGGGTAATAACAGGTCAGCAAGCCATTTTGATAATTTACACATGAAAGAGCCCCTGCTAGATATTATGGGGCGTAAAGGAATCCCATCTTTATGTGTTTTCAGGAGGCCGTAAAAATAGGGGAGAGAGGGGTTGATTATTTTGAATGCTTCTAGTAATTCTATGTTCATTACCGACTATGGTTCTGACTAATTTGTTAAATTGGGCAGCAATATTTATTGTGAGATCTTTCGTTAATTTATCAAAGGTCTCCGCATCATTTAAAAGTTCTTGAACTTTATTGGCAGGTTTCTCCTTATCTAAGTTTTCCTGTCTTTGTCAGATTTTGTGATTATGATATCCTCCCTTTTCCTTAACCTAATTAACGCATTTTGGAATCTTTTTTGGGAGCGAAGTTTTGTTGTTTTTTTGCTCCAAGACATTTAGCAAAATACCTTCGAAACATACATCTTTTTTATCATAATTGTTTTTTTGTAGAATGTTTATCAAATGTAGCTCAGAAATTGAGATTACTTTCAGGACCTAGTTTTAGAGCGAATGAAACAACAAGATTTAAAACCGTCTGTTCTTCTGCGGTGAGGGGATGGTTAGAGAGGTTCGGCACATTATTGGGGAAGCCAAAATTATTTCATACACTGTTCCTAATTAGTCTTTTTAATTAGTCGCGCATATTTCTGGAGTGGGTTTCACTGTTTTCAATAACACCTGATAGGAGGAGAAGCGATGTGACTAGCTCACTTATTTTTCTTCTCATCGCATAGATGTCTTGGTGTGTGGCATGTATTCTGTCTTGGAGGAATGTGCGGATGGAGTCCGGAAATGGGTTTGAAGCTGATGTCCATCGCGTGAAGCCGTACATTTTGGGAGAAAGTTATTGTAGGCATTCTTATAGAAAATTTTTCTGGTTCTTCCCCTTGTGTAACCCATGAACTAGTCGTTCATACTGTCTAAAGATGTGCTTGACAGCTGGGTTGAAGCCGAAAATCTGACGTAAACTTTGATGTTCCATAATGGGCAAAAATGAATGTCTTTACTGTTATAGAACAGTATAAAATGAAGATAAAAGGGCCTATAAAACACTATTTGAAAATTGCAATCATATATTTCGAGCATTTCCTTCTGTGCCCCTGTTCACTGGTAAAATATGGACAGATGATATGTTACAAGAGTATATATACAAAGCATATGCAGGTGTGGTAGTAAGACTCCGCTGGTATGTAGGTGATCAGACGCATCGCCAGATGGGAGTTAATGTGGTTAAAAAACCCGGGAAATTGCTTAATTTCCACCCTTCCTGGAAACGGTCATCTGCATACCAACGGAGACTTCCTGCCACACTTACGTATGTTTTGCATATATGCACATTTAACATCATTTGTCCATATTTCACCAGTGAACAGGGGCACAGAAGAGAGTGCTCGAGATATATGGTTGCAACGTTCAGATAGTGTTTTATGGGACTTTTAATCTTAATATATATATATATATATATATATATATATATATATATATATATATATATATATATATATATATATATATATATATATATATATATATATATATATATATATATATATATATATATATATATATATATATATATATATATATATATATATATATATATATATATATATATATATATATATATATATATATATATATATATATATATATATATATATATATATATATATATATATATATATATATATATATATATATATATATATATATATATATATATATATATATATATATATATATATATATATATATATATATATATATATATATATATATATATATATATATATATATATATATATATATATATATGTATATATATTATATATATATATATTATATATATATATATATATATATATATATATATATATATATATATATATATATATATATATAGGGTCAATATATATAATACATATATATATATATATATATATATATATATATATATATATATATGGCTATAGTTATATATATATATATATATATATATATATATATATATGAATATATATATATATATAATATATATTATATATATATATATATATATATATAATATATATATATATATATATATAGATTTTAAAATATTTATATGAAGTAAAAATTTTACTTTCAAGTAATCATGCCAGGGCAATCATCTGTATAAGCAGATTTTTAAAAGATTTTATGAAGAAAAATCTTTCGATCCAATTGAGTCAATTGATCGGGTGAGGGTTTTCACTTAAATGAATGAATATTGCGTTGGATGTTTGCCCAATTTGACAAAATACTTATGCTGTTTAATTCTCACTTCTAAATCCTTACTCCATTCACCCATATAAAAGCATGGAGCTTTATATATTATGTTGTTGCTTTCTTTAGGACTATTTTTTAATAACATTCCTTTTAGTGTTCTATTATAGGAAAAAACAAGTTGACA
>NC_089741.1:76552761-76567761 GCF_040412425.1 Macrobrachium rosenbergii | reverse complement strand
TCGGCAATTCCGATCGGTATTGTTTTCATATAGTGGGAATCATTCGAAACACCGTGTCACTGAAATAGCAAACGAACGGAAATAGTAATTTTACCATAAAATACATTTTTCAGTAAAGTAAATTTGGTCCCATCCGAACCACCACAAATCCATTTCATTGCCTTGCTAGGAGCCACTCCTTAAGCGGACGGTTAATGCGCGTGAGAAAGACGATAACACACGCACACAAAAAAAGAAACAAGCGTTGTATGTTAATTTCGTTTTCCATCCGTAAGTAAAATCCTTTCAGTGTTTGTATATTTAGAGTATAGGCTACAGTATCTGGATGCCAGCATTTGCTTAGTTCGTTGTGAGAGGAATTCGAGCGCTTGTGTAACTGATTTGAGAAAAGAGCGGTTGAAATCAGGGCAGGTTGTTTTGAATTTGTTTTGAACTACCGGGATTCGTCGGGCATTTTGAAGCCGAGTGACCATCCCTTATCCGCCATCTTAAGACCTTTTATTGTCATTGATAGGGTGACCAGACTCTGTCTCAAAGCCACTTTTGGAACTACTTTCTTCGGCGTAGTAGTTATACCTCGCAATATCTGAGCTAGACAGACTTCGGTAGACAAAATCTAAGATATAATTTAGTCAGGGAACGATAGGCCTTAGTTAGGATTAATAGACATCACAGGTTCCTATACAAATACCCGACGTAACGTAAATCATATAAAGAAAAACTTATAATTTTACGCTAAATTCCTGTGGTGTTGTCGAATCGGCTCCCGGGAAAAGTTACGATTGTACAACAATCCCTTAAGGAAGCCCAAGACGACGTATCTGCATTTCATCAAGAACCTTGAGAATGTGCAATTATAAAATCTTTACTTCACTTGTTCTCAAGCAGCAAGGAAAATTAGCTGATTGAAAATCTCTCTCTCTCTCTCTCTCTCTCTCTCTCTCTCTCTCTCTCTCTCTCTCTCTCTCTCTCTTCATTAAGTATTGTCATAACCTAATCGAGTGGGCGTGACCCTCTTCAAAGAAAGAAGGGCCAACACCGAGACAATTACTTTAATTAAACTAAATAAAAGCAACACCTCTGTTCCACAAGTAGATGAGGGCAAGTTAAAGTTTTTGAAGTGATAAACTGTCAGTCATGAGTGAGGCCTGCTACCCATACCGAAGCAAAACAGTAGTTTTCACCCTCTGAAAGAATGAGGGGTTAGCACTGGCTACTGGGACCAGCCACTCACGAGGATCTTTAAAGAAAACAACCAAATTCACTTTATTTCACAGTGCCAATAATTTGCAGCACTGTCTTCAATTGAATAGCTTACTTCTCTCTCCCTATCTCTCTCTCTCTCTCTCTCTCTCTCTCTCTCTCTCTCTCTCTTTTACCTTCCCTTTCTCTCTCATTCATTTGTTACACTCTGCTGGGGTAGAGTTCCTTTCCTCCCATATAGCCTAGTTGGACTCAAGTGAAGGGTTCCTAGAAACACATTGGCACCATAGTGCCACCAAAGCAAGCAAATAGAAAATAAATAAAATTTTTAAAAGGGAAAACAGAAGAGAAAGCCCTTCTGGAACCTAACCTGCACCAGTGCCTAGGGATACTGAGTGCCACCAGTGTGACCTGTATTTACACGGCATTTTCAACCACAGTGCCACCTTTTGAAAGGGTGCCACATCACTGAAGGGGCACTTCCTTGCTGCCCAAGTACGCCCAGTCGACCTGGTTAGACGCCCTTCCCCAACAGAACCATGGCAGCCAAGAATTATAAAGCCTTCCTGGATCTGGGGACGGCGGCAGGTCTCAACAGCTCGGAACTTACCACCTGGGTCAAGGAGCAAGTGGACGACTTGGCCAAGCGAGAGAAGGAAGAAAGAATCGAGCAGAGGAAGTATGAAGAAGAACAGAGGGCGTATGAAGCCGAGCAGAGGAAGTATGAAGAAGAACGGAGGGCGTATGAAGCCGAGCAGAGGCAACTAGAAGAAGACAGAGAAGAAAGGAGACGACAGCAAGAGTTAGCCTGCAAGGAAAGTGAGCTAGCCCTCAAGGAGAAGGAGCTCGAGCTGGAAAGAACAAGAATGGAGAATGCCAAAGCTATTGCTAGACAGCAAGACCTGCTGCACCAAACACTCCACTTTCGAGCATTAATTCCCTAGTCCCCAAGTGGACTGAGGACGAGCCAGAAGCATGGCTGGAGGAGATTGAGGCTCTTTTTGATAACTACAGCACCACAGAGATGGAGAGAGCCTTAATACTAGCCAAGCATATGGAGGGAAAAGCCAAGGCAGTGCTTCGCTCACTGGAGAAGAGCCAGAGAGGCAACATGGTGGAAGTTCGTAGAGTCATTATAAAGGCCTACGAAATAACCCCAGAAAAATGGAGACAGTGGTTCTGAGGTCTTGCCAAGGAAGTCGGCTGCTCTTGGACGGAATGGACCTGTCACAAGACCCAGTCTGGTACCTGCTGGTTCGACTCCTTGGCTTGCACGACATTTGAGGATCTCTTCAATCGGACCATGCTAGAAGACCTTTACCAATGTGTGCCTGGGCCCCTTGCTGTATATCTTAACGACAAGCATCCCACCACACTTATGGAAGTCTGCCGCATGGCTGATTCATGGGAAACTTTTAATCAGTCACACAGCACCTCTCAGAAGTGAATCGTTCCTCCGGCCTACCTTCCGAACTCAACTCGCCTGAAGAATGGACTGCCGAGCA
Source organism: Macrobrachium rosenbergii (assembly GCF_040412425.1). Lineage (NCBI taxonomy): Eukaryota > Metazoa > Arthropoda > Malacostraca > Decapoda > Palaemonidae > Macrobrachium > Macrobrachium rosenbergii. Next base: position 76,565,053 of record NC_089741.1, on the reverse strand, counting down.
AGCCTACATGCACCCTATGTCAGAAGGTGGGGCACGCTGAAGCTGAGTGCCGATTTAAACTAGGCTGTAATAAGCAGCCTACCACTACCAGCCAGAACTCCTCTCCCGATTCATCTGCTCAGCCCTCTCCTCCGACAGTTACTGCAGGCCACCGAGCCATCCAAGAGGCCCGTGCAAATCCTGTGGTGCTGCCAGCCACTACAATGGAGGATCTCCGGCCTGTCCACATCATGTCCCCACCACAAAAATTTGTCAACCTTTTTAGCACCTTTTTTCTAGTTGCGGCGGTCCGCACCGATTTTTACCCGAGAGACTGGAAACCCAGTTCATCTCTGTGGCCCCTCTTCAGAGCACTAGCCTGCCCGTGACCCTTCCGGTCACAGTAGACACTGCGGCAGACATTAGCCTGATCGCCAGGGCCTAAGTGCCAGCTGGTGCCATGGTTGATGAGAAAACCCGGTGGTAAATGAAGTTGACAGAGGGCCACACCATTACCGTTCCCACGGTCAAACTCCAGGTCACGACACCTTGGGGCACGCTACCCCACTGCCTTGGTGTGGTGGGTGGAAATCGGCCCGGAGTTTACTTCTTGTTGGGTCGGGATCTTCTCTGGGGGAGCCCGTTACCAACACCACTTCGCAGCCACGCTACCTCCTCCACAGAGAAAGACAAAACCCCACCTTCCGCCCACCGAAGTGGTCAGCGGAAGGGGCACAAACCAACCCATTCTAGACCTAGCCCTCTCCAGTCGCGAAGGGCTGGCCCACAAAGAGGTCCTCCCTCTCCCCGAAGAGATATTCAGGAAGAGCAGTACCGCTGCAGGACGTGCAAGCGGACAGGCCACTCCTCAAATTGGGAGGGCTGCCCAAGTAAGCAATGCCTAGTGGACGCCCCCGAACAAGGCTCTCGGAGAGGCTACGATCTCCTGCTGGGACAGGAATCTCTGCCGCAGCCAAATTCAAGTCATCCACGAGGTATTGTACCTCCGGACCCCTTGTCAGGCATGCCTGACCCTCCACTGTTGCCAGTGCCACCTACAAGCATTGAGCAGTGCCACGCTCCGTCCATCACAGACGTTGAGCTATCAATTAAGAAGGCCCCTATGCCGGGTCAAAATCATGAGGTGAATCCTCCTCCGGGAGATTCGGGATTCCCCATGCCTTTGATCATTGCAACCGGAGAGCCTCCAGCACCTGAGATTTCTTCACCAAATCTGACCCCAGAGGATGAACCCCTGGAGGATCAAAATGTTAAACCGTCTCTGGAAGACCAGGAACTGGTCTCCTCGGATGCAGAAGTCGAGATCGCTCTCGCTCCGGTTGTCGCAGCAGCCGGAGTAGGGAGCCCTCCTGTAGCTTATGAAGTTGCCCCTGACTTTACGCCCGCTAGCCCAGAGTCGGTGCCCTCATCACCTCCTAGACTTGATACTGATAGGCCTTGGAGGAATCCGAGGAAGAAAAAGAAGGGGCGGAAGAGAGCCCAGTAGTTGCTGAGCCATAAGCTCATCCTGGCACTAGTGCCCTCTCGGCACCGTGCCCTACCATCTTAGAGTGATCCTGGCCCCTTGTCCAGAGGAGGTAGCCAGTGTGATCTCTTTTCTTGTACATAGCCTATGTGCCTTTTATTTGGGTACATCAAATTAGTAGCCTTGTTCCTTCCACTTACCACCGTAGGTCAGGCAATTAAAAAATAATGATCATAGCAGAGACAGACGTTGTCCTCACATAGGCAGGGAAAGGCTGTGTGGCATTAAGGACCTAAACCTTCTCCCTCCTTTCTGTTGTGGTGTAGAATAGATATCTCTGTTGGGAAATTAAAGAGAAATTAAGAGAGAGAGAGAGAGAGAGAGAGAGAGAGATAGAAAGAAAAAGTTAGAGAGAGAAGGAGAGAGAAATAAGAGTAAAGAGAGGCAAAGAACACAGTGATAACGGCCAAATGCTGTTGTGTCGTGTTATCAATACGCGAGATGTTTACATTGCAGTATATCGTGTTTAAGCCATAAAAACAGTCGTAAAAATGGGAAATAATGGCCTCGCGATTGAAGCCAAGTCAAAACCTGAGTACAGCAGCATTCTAAATTTAGCTTCTAGGTGTTTTCGTGGAAGTTCCAGGAATTTGGGGTTGACCCAAGTGATATACTTCTTCAACCTCCAATCAATTATGTGTGGGAGGGTCTTTCCCACACCCTCCTAAGATCACCTCCTATCAAGTCCTCTAAGGAGAGATTTGAATCACACCCACTACAGTCCTTCCAATCAGCTACTTGAAGGGGAGGCCTTGCTGATTAATCCTTCCAATAAGGCTAGAAGGAGGTGGAGATTTACAGATAGCAAGTTTCCTGAGGGTTCAACGAGTGAGAGACCGACGAGGGAGACCAGAGTCAGAACTGTGTCCTTCAAGGAGAGTACTTCTCCCAATCGCTTCCGTGTTCCCCATATAGACTGATTCAAGAGTGATTCGTTTCTATCATTGTAACTTGTTAATTTTGTACTGATCTTTATAATATTAAGTACTAATTAAAGTGAAGAAATTAAAAAAAAAAAAGAAAAAAAAAAACGTAAAAAAGGAACAATAAAAACATTACAAATGGTGGCAGCTAAAGTGGATCCAGAAGGTGAGACGAAACAAACGAACATTAATGAAATTATCAGTGCAATTATTTAAGTTACAGTGAAACGAAATTCTACAAAACGAACTTGGATTTTTTTTACGACGACGGACAAAATATATCAGAAGAAATAAAAATACTCCAGCGAATAGCAGCTTACAACAAGAACGTCGAGTGTGAATAAAACAGTTTAGTGCGTCCCGAAGCCAAAAACATTTTGAACTGTTACCGTCAACAAATTGAGCAAGACGCCGACAGCGATAATAAGCCCAGTGTTAGCGACATTGCATCGAGTGATTGAAGAAAAACAACGTACAAACTTTCAACAAGATTCCGAAAGCGGAAAACCACAGCGGAAAAACAACGCAAGGCGTAGTGATCCGACAGCGAAACATTCACCGCCGAATGAACAACATTTAGCGATATCACGATATCAACAACACAACACAGTAAGGAATTTACTGTCCTCTCTCTCTTAATAAATAAGTGAAGATATATTTTTTTGCATCTTGCTATAAGATTGAAAATTAAGAAAACTCTCTCTAGTGAATAAAATTATTTTTGCATAAATACCAGCATTACTCTCTATGATAAATTAATTATTTAGTAAATAATTTCGATAGGAATTAGCTATTTTTTACTCGGTTGGTGATGATTATTTGAGAAGTTGTATATGTAATTTTTGTGTACTTATTATAATGAATTTTAATGATATGATGCCCAATTTCATATAAGAATTTATTTTGAGTATTGAAAAAGGTTTTAATTGTGCACTTGAACTCAATAGAGAATTTAATTTTTTTGTGTGACAATTTGACAAATTGTTTTTAATCTTGGTACAATATAACGAAAAATTTTTTTGATTGATGTACTCTGAGTGAAAATTTTTTTGTGTGTGGACATGCAACGAGTATTTGATGAACTACTGAACACTGTTTGACATTCACATTACGATTTAAGACCGTCGACAATTAGACGAAGTCGATTTTCAAGACTAAATTCCCACTCCGCTGTAGTGCAAGGAAATACTAACAATAATAACACAAATAACCAGAACCAAAATAGTGTTAATCATTCTAATACTACTAACAATAATAACAATAGTAACAATACTAATAATACTAATAATACTCGCACATTACAATTTTTTAATATGAACCAGGCGGCCGTCATAACAACCGCCACACGCTTTCTGTGGACAGGTGGATGATTCCAATCCTGACAAAAGCAGACTCGAAGCCTATACTGTAAATCATTGGCTAGCAGATGCAGATAGTCGTATAATTTCAGGGGAATAACAGATGAAAGAGCTAAGATAAATGAAGCCTTGTTGCTCGTCAGCTCAGAACATGGAGACGCACATAAAACTTTGAATTCCACAAGTTTTAGCAAACTTAATAACTATGTAGAATTTAAAGAAATTTGTTTATCACTCTGGGAACCAGTAAATCAGACTGACGGTTTATATAACCTAACTAGATTTCTTAATCCACAATATAAAACAATTGCTAATTTGTATGCAAGCGTGGGAGAATGCAATAGAGAAAATAAGCGAAGATTTAGAGAAGACAGGTATTACTATAGGAGACAAGGATCAGTTTGGGGCTAGTGCCCAGAAATTAGTTGAGCTACGGCATGTATTAAATTACGTGTCATTTGGAACGATATATAATATTCTTGGAGAAGAGGAAAAAAAGCTTTCAGAAAAATAAAACTTGATCCCAGAAAAACAAGCCTTCAAACATTGAAGACAATGAGAGAAGAAATCCAAGGAAAGAGATAAATCTATCCAAGGAATTCGTGGGAACAACAGAAGCACAAAATGAAAGGAAAGTCAGAAATAATAATCCTAATTTTAAACTGAATAATAAATTCTATGATAATTCCAGACAAGCAGGAAATAAGACCAAATACCTTCCAAGGGAAATATGCCCAAAATACTAAAAGAAAATGGAATCCAGATCAAAGGGGAAGAAACAATCTAGCAAAAGTGGACCACACAAACCTTATAGATATGGTCAAAACTCAAACACAAACACTTCAACCCAAGTGAACTATTCCGCTCAAGGGGCGAGACCCAAGACAGCCTGCGAAAACTGCGGGTATACAAATCATTTTACAAATGAGTGTAGAAAACCTAGAATCTGCATGGTTTGTAAGAAAATAGGACATTTAACAAAGAATTGCTGGTTTAAAACACAAGAAGGAAATAAAGAAATAGTTGAATTAAGTAGTAACATCTCAATATCAAATAAGTCTTGAAATCAATGACAATTTATCCCTACACAGAATACTACAAGAAAGTCCCTTCAAGAAGATAAATTAAGAGAAGAATTAGCAAATAGGAGAAGTGAAGGTTCATCCGCACTATCAATATTGCAGAGTAAAGAAGTTGTATTTTCCATGGATGAAGAAGAAATAATCAGAAAGGATTTACCTATCATTAAAATTCCAATACAGAATAAATTATGTACTGTCCTTATGGATTCAGGTAGTACTGTAAGCATAATTGATAAACACACATTAACAAGCTACTTAGGCGTTAAAGAAACGCTAATTCAGGGTCAAAGCAAGATAATAAAAGGAGTAGCGGGTAAACAGATAAAAAGTTTAGGCAATGTGAACTTAGAAATAGACATTTCGTCACATAAAACTGTTGAAAGTTTTATAGTTCTAGAAGACAGGTTCTTTCCCGCACAGGTGTTGTTCTCATATAAATTAATGAAGAAATGTGGAATTATACTGAATTGCCGAGAAGGAAGAATTAACCTTACACAAGATAATAAAAAGAGCGTATGCTTTACGCTTGAAGAAGAAAAGTTTCACCCAAATCTGATCAATTTGTCTGAGACGACTTCAACAAGCGACAAAGATATACAGAAATTAATCTATCATCAAGAGAACAATCAAATTAAAATGAATGGTAACGGAAAGGAGGAATTTCCACAATTACAAACTAGAAAGTTAAGATGTGCACATCCAGAAATTATACCCTCCAACAAAAGAAGTGACCCAGAAATAAATAAAGGTGATCTCCAGTGTTCTGAATATGACAAGGAACAAGACATTTATGAGGATAATTATGCAGAGATAAATACAGAACATTATAGCAATGTAGTAATCAGCTATGATAATGAAGGGAAATTAGTAAATGAGGTACTGTTGTTAAACAAAATAAATAAAGTAGATATAAATGATATAATAGCAGTAACTGAAAAAACTAGTATAGATGCAGAACATTGTTACTTTGCAGAAACAAAAGATGAGGAAGTATGTTGTGTAAGCACTGCTGATGATAATAAAGTACAATTAATACTAAACAGACAGGTAATTTTGCATCCAAAGTGTTTAACAAAAATACATCTAAGGGGAAAAGAAGAGATAGGAGTTAAAGATGTTCTTTTACTAAATGAAGAGTTACCAGAATTTGTCAGAATGGATAATTCTTTAGTCCACATGAAGGGTGATACTTGTGAAGTTTATGTCCAGAACTACTCAGATAACAAACTAACACTTTATGCAGGCATTATCTTTCGTAAAGGAATACCTATTAACAATCCATTACTAACATTAGAAGAAGAAGCATTTTTTCTCTGTAACTGGTCAAACATCTGAATTAAGCAAAGAAGTGAATAAAACAGATTTTTCAGAAAACAAAGATAGATTAATTCAAGTATTAGAAAAATACAGAGATGTAATAGCAATAGAAGGAGATAAATTAGGTAGAACAAATGTCATAAGGCATATAATTGTATTAGATGATGGAACAAAACCATTCTTTATTCATAATTACAGATTACCAATAAGCCAAAGACCCATAGTTGATAATTTGATAGAAGAAATGAAGAAAGATGGGGTAGTCATTCCTTCTAAATCTCCATATAATTCTCCATTACTACTTGTTCCAAAGAAAGATGGAAATTGGAGACTTGTGATAGACTATAGAAAGTTAAATTCCAACACCATCCCCGATAGAATGCCAATGCCAGTGATTCAAGATATGTTAGCTCAGTTAGGAGGTGCAAGGATATTTTCATCTTTAGATTTACTTAGTGGATACTGGCAAGTACCTTTAGACGAAGAGTCGAAACCATTCACAGCCTTCAGCACACACAAGGAACACTTGCAATTTGAAGTCATGCCATTTGGACTCACTTCGGCTCCTTTAACGTTTGTTAGATTAATGCTTCAAATATTAGGGGATATAGAAAATGTTGCAGTTTACTTAGATGATGTTATCATTTTTAGCAAAAGATTTAGAAAGTCACCTCAAAACATTAGAAATAGTCTTGGAAAGATTAAGAAGAGCAGGATTAAAAATCAAATTAAAGAAATGTCAATTCTTAATGAAATCTTTGGAATACTTAGGACATGTAATTAGTGAAGATGGTCTGCGAATGCAAGCAGGCAAGATAAAAGCAATAGTTGAATATCCAGCTCCTACCAATTTGAAAGCATTGAGAAGATTCCTAGGAATGGTAGGCTACTATAGACCTTTCATTAAAGGCTTTGCTACAATAGCCAAACCATTAACAGAATTAACAAAGAAAGATGTCAAATATGAATGGAATAAAGAACAAGAGACAGCTTTCCAAACACTAAGAGTAAAATGACCAGGAATCCCGTACTAGTCTACCCAGATTTCTCGAAGGACTTTTACTTAGCCTGTGATGCATCAAGTACCGGGCTAGGGGCTGTATTATTACAAAAGGACAAAACAAGAATGAGAGCAGTATATTATGCCAGTAGAGTTTTGAATGCTGCAGAGAAAAATTATAGCACAATAGAAAGAGAATGTTTAGCATTATACTGGGGTCTAAGGAAATTTAGACACATAATTTTAGGACATAAAGTCAATGTACTTACTGATCACAAACCAATTTGTGATTTGTTTAAGAAGAGAACTTTTACAAATAACATGAAGTTCAATAGATGGTTCATTAGTGTGTTAGAATTTGCACCAGAATTCAGATATATCCCAGGAAAATTTAATACACTAGCAGATGCATTATCCAGAGCCCAAGAAGAAACAGAGAAATGTATTACCACTAATACTTTTGTTTTAGCTGTCAAGTGGTAGATTTAGATTTGGAAAGAGTACAAATACAGCAAGGAATGGATACAGAAATCAGGCATATAATAGGACAACTAATGACAGATGAATCTTTAAAACCTGATTTTGTTTTAATCAATGGATTATTGTATAAAAGACCAACAGAGAAGAATGGTTATTCTCGACTATACATCCCGAAAACACTAATCAGAGAAGTTTTAGAACTAACACACTCATACAAGTTAGCAGGACATCCAGGAATCAAAAAGACAACTAGAATCCTAACCAGAAACTATTTTTGGCCCCATTGTAGTGAGGATGCCAAGAACTTTGTACAAAAAAATTGTGTAGTTTGTAATCGACATAAAGGTAACGTAAATCCAAAAGCTCCACTTGAAAAATACCCATCAGAGTTGAATCCATTTCAGGTCGTATCTATGGACTTTTAGGTCCATTTCTACAACTGTTAGGGGAATAAACAAATATTAGTCTTTTAGACTATCTAACAAGATATGTAGAGATTGTACCAGTAAGAAATAGAGATGCAATTACAGTAGCAGAAGCTCTTAAATTTAGAATTATTATTGAGACATTCATGTCCCCAAGTTCTTCTTTCTGATAACGCAGCAGAATTTACTAGTGAACTTTTAAGAAAATTATGTGAATTTTATGAGATAAATAAATGTCAAATCACAGCATATAAACCAAGTTCAAATGGAGCAGTAGAAAGAACGAATCGTAAGATAAAGGATATCCTGAAAACTTTAGTTAAACCTAATACAGAAGACTGGGATTTAGCTTTGGAAGACGTACAGTTTACTATAAACAATACTGTAAATGAGACAGTAGGAGAATCACCACACTACTTGTTATACGGATACGAGAAGAGACTACCAAATACGTTACTAGATGATGCAACACCACCCCGACATACTTATAACTACGATGACTATATTGCCTGGAAAACTAGACGTACATATGAAACGATCAAACAGACGAGGACTAGACTTAAGGAAGCTCAGAGTGTCCAAGCAAAGTACTATGACAAAAATACAGCTAAACCAAAAATTGTAGTAGGTGCTCAGGTATATGTTCAGAATCATGTTCCAGAAGGTCCTAATGTAAAAGTATCCGCAAAGTTCCAAGGTCCTTGTAGAGTATTAGACGTGTTGAAGTTAAATAAGCTAAAGATCATAAGTGAGAGTGATCTAAAGGAAAGAATTGTTCATACCAATCATGTAAAGGTAATAAAAACAGACTCTTGGTCCAATAAGAGAATAGTTGAATTATTGAAAGACGTTGAACAGGAACCAATAAATAACAAATACAATTTAAGAAAAGATAAATTTATGTAAAGTGTTGAACTATTAGATATAAACAATATGTAGGCATTAAAATACCTCATGTATACAGAATATCTGATAAGGCTTATTCTTACAGATACAAACATGCGGTTCTTCTTGGTTATCATAACACTGCTTTTTGTGTCATCTGAGGTGGTGATCCGGAAGGGTGCACTACTAGAGAAAAAGGGATCTGTGAAATTAATAAAGGACTTGGGCATAGTGAGTATTGACATTACATCAGTGCTTATCAATGAAATGACATTGAAAGATGTCCAAAGGGAATTAAAATCATTAATTAGGAAAAGTGAAAATAACAGTGTTTTACCATTGTTGGAAAAATTAGATAATGACATAGGAAGTGTGTTAAATACAAGATCCAAACGATCCCTCTTACCTTTTATAGGAACAGCACTTAATCAATTATTTGGAGTCGCGACAGACTCTAATGTAGAAAAAGAAAGTGCCCGTATAGACAAACTGGAGAAATGGGCAGCAACAAGAGGCATTGTGTTAAATAAGATTATAAGCTCTCAAAACTTAAACAGTAATGAATTGAAAAAATAAAGGAATTTATTAATCAAGTGAACACAAACATTACCAAAGAGATTAAGATAATAACAGATGAACAACATTTAAGTACATTTATGAACAATGTTAGAATTGTATTGCAAGACCATAAAGATCTATTAAATGCCATTTTGTTAGCCTATAAAGGAATATTAAGTCCAACATTAATAAACCCAGGAGAATTAGAGGTCATAATTAGTGATTTTTGGTAGAAGGACATTATACCCTATGGTAAAGGATATAATGGTCTATTATAATTTGATAAACCACCAAGGTAGTTAAGAATAAGATCCTTCTAATTCTACCTTTTAATCAAAAAGAGGCAGATGTACTGATGTCCATACATCCTTTTCCCATGTTGATAAAGGAAAACGTAATTATCTCAAATGTCAACCACATCAATTTTGCATTAGAAGAACATGGACTAATGATGTCATTTATTACTGATGGTCAATTAAGAGATTGTATACTTTTGAAAGATAAAGAGTATATTTGCAACCTTTACAACCTGTATGAAACTACTAATGCCTATCCTTGTGTTCAAGAAATAATTGAAAACAAGAATCAAGAGACAGTACTGTGTACACAATTATCCAAACATGATTTTGTTTCCATTATAGTAGAACAGTCAGTTTTTGTGTTTTCACTAAGTTCAGTAACAGCAACTATTAATTGCCATAATGTAAGTACTGAAATTAATTTCAATAATGTCCATGCTTTTGATAAGACTTGCAAGTTAGTTATTCCTAATAAATTATATTATGAACCTCATGTCTTCACAGAAATCACAATCCATAAAAATAAGCCCTACATGAACTACTCTAGTGAAGTTAAAGAATTTAAACTGTCTCAGTTAGAGTTAAAACAAATAAATGAGTTGGCTTTAGTAGATGAATTTTTCTATTACAAAGAAAATGTTTCACCAATTCTGTCTCTGTTCAATTTGGTCATAATCATTATTGTAATAATAGTGTTTGCAATTTTGGTCAAACGTGTGGCAATTTCAAATGTTGAGCAGATTATAACAGAAATAAAGAGGACCAATGAAGAGTAAAATGATCTTATACACATAATTTGCTGCTGAATTCTTTATGTATTATTGTTTGCATTGTGTGTTAAAACCATTAACCATTTTTACAGTATAACAATTCATTATGTATATGTATATATATATTATATATATATATATATATATATATATATATCTTTTGATTATATGATATATATATATATGAATTTTGTGAATTTTCAACCATATATTCTTAATTGATTTTTTTGCATTAGTGCATTGAAACAGTTTGTGCAATTTAAATATTTTTTTGAGAATTGACTTGATGGGCAATCATATAAATGCTTTATTTTATTTGTGATTTTGCAATCATCCATTGAAATATATTCTTTTGTCACACTGAGGGCAGTGTGAGGTAGCGTGACCAGTGATGTTGTGGTGTAGATTAGATAGGAAATTAAATAGAAAGAGAGAGAGAGAGAGAGATAGAGAGAAAGAAAAAGTTAGGAGAGAGAAGGAGAGAGAAATAAGAGTAAAGAGAGAGGCAAAGAACACAGTGATAACGGCCAAATGCTGTTGTGTCGTGTTATCAATACGCGAGATGTTTACATTGCAGTATATCGTGTTTAAGCCATAAAAAAACAGTCGTAAAAATGGGAAATAATGGCCTCGCGATTGAAGCCAAGCAAAACATGAGTCAGCACAGTCTGAATGCTTACAACAGCTGATTCTATAGCCCCGCCTTCTCCGGAAGGTGTTTTCGTGGAAGTTCCAGGAATTTGGGGGTTGACCCAAGTGATATACTTCTTCAACCTCCAATCAATTATGTGTGGGAGGGGTCTTTCCCACACCCTCCTAAGATCACCTCCTATCAAGTCCTCTAAGGAGAGATTTGAATCACACCCACTACAGTCCTTCCAATCAGCTACTTGAAGGGGAGGCCTTGCTGATTAATCCTTCCAATAAGGCTAGAAGGAGGTGGAGATTTACAGATAGCAAGTTTCCTGAGGGTTCAACGAGTGAGAGACCGACGAGGAGACCAGAGTCAGAACTGTGTCCTTCAAGGGAGAGTACTTCTCCCAATCGCTTCCGTGTTCCCCATATAGACAGATTCAAGAGTGATTCGTTTCTATCATTGTAACTTGTTAATTTTGTACTGATCTTTATAATATTAAGTACTAATTAAAGTGAAGAAATTACCGATCTCGTCTCTATACGCCTTTCTGAGAGATATCAATATTTAAAAGGAATAAATATACAAAGATAGCACATCATCCGCGAAGCGATCTGAAGGACACCTCGAAAGAAACCAAGGTAAGAAGAGAAAGACTAAAATCTATGCAAACATATAACGAAGGACATAAAAAGAGAAATAATAAAAACCTTACATTTCCGATTCATTCAGCCTTCAGCCTTTAGTCTAGCAGGTGCTTTTTAAATCTTGTTTTGTTTTAATGTAAGTTTTGTATAATTTGTTGAAACTCTTAAAGTCAAAGTTATATTCAATATGTTTTTAATTTGTGCTGTTTTCTCTTTTAGCCTTGATGATGTAACTATGTTGTTACGAAACGCGTCGGCAATAAATGTATCACCTTCTGATGACCGGCTGTCTCCTTGTCACCCTGTCCTCTTTCTCTCTCAACTCTTCTCTCTCTTTCCCTCTCTCTCTCTATATATATATATATATATTTATATATATATATATATAT
>NC_089741.1:76540261-76547761 GCF_040412425.1 Macrobrachium rosenbergii | reverse complement strand
GGATCCCAAAGTTCTTGTAATGAAATAAATTGAAATTAATTTTTATTTCTTTCTCAATTGTGTTGCAAATGTAAAAACGGGTGAGGTTGTGAGAAAAACGGTCCCATCAGGCAATATATATATATATATATATATATATATATATATATATATATATATATATATATATATATATATATATATATATATATATATATATATATATATATATTTTTCTATATATACATATATAATACACACACACACACACACACACACACACACACACATATATATATATATATATATATATATATATATATATATATATATATATATATATATATATATATATATATTTCTATATATACATATATAATACACACACACACACACACACACACATATATATATATATATATATATATATATATATATATATATATATATATATATATATATATACACATACATATATGCACGAACCTCATTCCAGGCAATACAATATTACTAATAATGCAGCAGATAAGTAGAATAGTACTTCAGTTTGTGATGCAAGCGTGAAATTTGGCACAAGTGCTCATTTTAACCCCACTTTTGAAAAAATCTGGGTGACCACGTAAAATTTCTATAAGGCCTCCACTTTTCAAGATAACCGGTAATTGTTTCGATTTCTGACACTTTGAGTAAATCATTTTTTATATAAATACATCAATCATTATTCATATAATGTCTTCCTGGGTAGAAGAGTTAACTGAAGATATCACCAGAGCTCCTGCTATTATATTTACCATTGTGATAGAGATGGCGTGCAAAATGACCGCCATGAAAGGTTTTTCTTGATAACCCCGCAACTAAGAAAGATAGAGACATGAAACTTTTATCTATGCCTACATTTATAAGACCAGAGAATCTCTTTGTAGCATTTCTATTGGGCTGTTATCAATAATATATCTTGGAAAGTGTCCCCATAGTGCTACTGAAAAGTATACAAGCAGAAGACTATAATGGAGTATGATAACAAAGTATCTTATCTATGTTCGAGCACTGTCAGAAAGTCTTTTTTTAAGTCTGAAATAAACGCAAGATTTTAAAGATATATGGTGTCAACCTTTAGTATGACAAAATTCTCATTCAGATGTGTCTGAAGCATCATTTGCAACATTATGATTACACTTCACATTTACAGCTACACAAAGCTGTGCATGCAAGCCCAAACTTATAACATTTTTAGACTTGAAGGAAGCAGGGGGATACTTGCAAAGGAGTCAGGTAGCTCAGGTACTGATTTTACCCTCTCTGGCCCAAACTGTACTGGCTGAAGGCCCCGGTTATTTTTGCCAGGGTACTGGAATACCGAAATGTTGGTCCAATGAAAAGAGGTAGTAGCCATAGTTGCTGAAGGTTTGTAATCAATGTTGCCCATCACCACAGTGGTAAACAACCTCTTTCTCAAGACAGGTGGACAGACTACACCCTCTACCACATACTTGGTGATAGTGGCATCTCCCAGTTGGGCTGATATCTCCAGCACCCTGTCACAGGAAATGTTCATTCCATGATCATGAAGCATTACTATCAGATTTCTCTTCCTGGTTTTGGCATAGATAGCCATGCCCATGAACACTGGAAAAGGAGTTTCCCTATCCTTTGAGTGTCGATGTACACTTGCTCCTTCCTGCTGTTTTGAGAGGCAGTTGTACTGCAGGAGGTGAGCAATAGCCAGGTCTGACTTTGATGAGCCAAGCCTTAGCTGTGACTGTATGTCTGCTCCATGTTTGACCACACTAGTGAACTGGAGCAGATTTTGAGGTACAGCATCATTGATGCATCTTTCACCAAAGGCGCTATCAAACCTGGACTGATGATCCAGAATATGCTTCCTCGGTATCTTTGCTGCTTTAGCAATCATAAGTGTATCTGAGTAGTCAGATGTCTGAGATAGGGCTAAAGCTACATCTTCTTGCAAGGCAAGTAGTACAGTTCTTCCTTTCTTGTGCTCTTCTAATTCAGGGATTTCTGCTAACAATTTGTCCTTTAATCTTGTATTTACAGTGGGTGAGGCAATGTCCAATTGTTCCAGGTGCTGCTAGTATAATTGGGATATGTCTGTAAGAGGAAATATGGCAGGATCATCCAGCTCAAGCTGGTTTCAATGATATGAATAACCAACTGTGATATAACCGTTCTTTCTCAAGATTTCTAAGATGGGACCTCTCCCTATTGTAAAGGCCAGGAAGACATACAAGATGGTATTTCAGCTCTCGAGCAATTGCATCACCCACAACTAGTTTTACAATAATTTACCATCACTAAGTGTATGCATGCACTCATGTAGACTTCTGTTAAGATTCACAAAAAATGCATGCTTCATTGTCATGACTCATTTGACGCTGTTTAGCATTCTTTTCCTGTTGTTCACTACCTTCAACTGAAGATCTTCGCTATTTTTGCACTATCAAGTTTTGCATTATTAAACATGATCCTTGCAGCTCTTGTGGATTTTGCCATGTTTTGTCACAGTGTTGCCCCTATGCCACTGCCTTTAGCCAGCCTTGCTGGGTCAAAGTTAAGCTGCATTTTACCAATCTCCTGGAACAATGGAATATTGATTGAAATCATCATAGACCATCATGTTCAGGATTATGTTGTACAGTCGGTCTTCCTTTTGACTGTGATTGAATTTACTCTTGCCATTATGAGCTCTTTATTAAGGCCGAGTGGCTGTCCTTTTACCACCTTAATCTGATATGCATATTGAAGTATAGGATACAACTAGGTTCAGTCACCCTACACCTATCCCGACATTCATCCAGTGCCATTTAAGTTCCGTGTGATCTGTACACCATCCAGATAAGTACATGAACAAGCCACGTACAGCCCCACTTACCCTTGGCTCGGCTCTCCCACGCTGGCACCTCCTGTCAATTCAGGCACGGCTGTCTAACTAGATCTACCACTATATATATACTTTCTACCAGCTAATTGATATAGGGCTATTAGACAGCATTTGGGACACTAAACTACTGAAGTACACTAAAGCAAAGCTAGGTACAGTCTAAGTAAAGCAAGATTAGCTTGACACTGAGCCCCATGCTGAGTTACATAGCAGTAAAGTCATCAGTGTGCCCTGGTTGTGCTCTGACATTCACTCTTTTAAACTAAAACTAAAGATAAAACCACCACCTGAATTATATATAGACTTGCAAACTATTATATTGAACAGGAAGACATTTTTCCATGCCTACTGAATCATGAGACGCCATTATTTAAGGTTTTTGACTGCCAGATTGGATGCCATCTTTCTTTGTATATGCTATATGAACTCTTTAAGAGATTTCAGTTTACTTTTGCTTGGTGACTGCCTCAAATGTGTATAACCAAAAAAAATGCATAAAACATGACCATAGGCACATACGTAAGTCGCATGTTAAAACCCTGGCTAGCGGCCATCTTGAAAAAGACAGCCATTTTGGAATTTTGAGTGACCTATGGAGAAGATATGTACCGAATTTCATGTTTGTATCATTAACTGAAGTATTTTAGTGGAAAAATGATTTCATCTGTTGCACTATAATGGTATTTCGGCCAAAAATGTGTGGTTGGATGCAATCTATCCAATATTGTATGAGATATACATGTCAAATAGACAACAAACGCCATTAAATTACCGAGTTGGAAAACTGGAAACTAAAATTATTCACCATTGTTATAACAAAGCCCACAAAAGTTTTATAGTGAAAGTAACATGGAGAAAAAACTCCTAAGAACATTCTTAGCTTGCCTTATTTTAGTGGTTTTGAAAGCAAAATCATTGTTAAAACCTTTTAATGTAAACCTCGTTTTTTCTTATAATCACACACTCAAAAGAATGTTGATAAAAAATAGCCCTAAAGAAAACAGCAACATAATATATAAAATTCCATGTTTGGATTGCCCCTCTTTTTATATTGGCCAATCTAGCAAAGATTTAGATGTACGTATTAAGCAACATAAGTATTCAGTCAAAACTGGACAAGCATCCAATGCTATATTCATTCATTTAAGTGAAAACTCTCACAGGATAAATTGGACTGAAAGTTCAGTGATTGCCAGATCGAAAGGTTTCTCTTCAAGAAATCTATTGGAGTCCGCTATTACCCAGCTTACTTCCAGTTGTAATTTTAATCTTAGCCCTGGCATGTATTATTTGGACCCCTGTATTAGAAAAATGTTCAAGAATTACCTAAAAGATAAAATCACTGACTTAATTATAAGGTAGCTACTTGATATATATTTTCTATATATCCGTATGTTTAATATAATTATTTTATTTGTAAAAATGTTCATCTTGCAAAAAGTTATTATTGATTACAAAAAAAAGAGAATTATTGTGTTGTACTAAAAATTTTTAGGTGGTCAGTCACGAACCAGTATAATCTTTTAATTGTCCTGTCCCTGCTCCTGAATGGTTGATCCTAATCCTTTGTAAAAACCTCTTAAATATTTAATCCTGTTTTGGCAGTTCTACTAATTCTTCAATTGTGTTGGATTCCAGGTACATATGCTTCCTTTATAATACCCATCTGTCATTTATATGAGCTTTCTTTGTAAACATACTTTTATATTTCTTCAGTCTGCTAAGTAAAGGACATAGCGTCGAAAGGCCTCGCAGCACTCCAGTGTTTCCGTTTCCTTCGTGGATTTTATCTTTATTTATTTATTCATCACGTTCCATATTTTCGTGATTCAGTTATACATGTATGTATATATACATACATACATACATATATATATATATATATATATATATATATATATATATATATATATATATATATATATATATATGTATATATGTATATATATATGTATATATATATATATATATATATATATATATATATATATATATATATATATATATATATATATATATATATATATATATATATATATATATATATATATATATATATATATATATATATATATATATATATATATATATATATATATATATATATATATATGAGTATATATATATTTTCACGATGTGTATCAAGTACCTGGTTATTACACAACTAATCTCAAAATTCAAAAATATATCTCACTTCATCCAGATACCTGAACTCTCATAAAATTAATTATTATGACTGAATATTCTAAAGGTAACAGTGATCCCTTAAGAAAAAACTTATTTATTACTTGAAAAAATTAAACTAGAAATATTCTAGAGTAAATGGGCATCACTCCATCAAACAACTCTAACTGTTTCCCTGGTCTTAATTCACTTTAGCAAAACTAAAAGAACAAAACATATTTATCACTTTGCCTTATGCACACACAATCATTCATATTCACTGGTGATCAATAAATGAAACGCTGTTTTTCTAAAAACATTAAATACAAAAATCTACTTTTAAATTCAAAGTTTATAATCAGAATTCACAATCTGAAAAATTTATTATTACTTGAAAATAACACAACAGTTAATTAGTTCTTGAATTAAATTATGAAACAAAACTATCTCACAAAAACTTTATCAGGAATTTAGATTAATCAAGCAAAATTTAAACTATCAAGAATTACTCAAGATTTAAAAAAAAATCTTAACAAATGAAATATTAAATCAAGTATATAATGTTAAATTACCAAGAAATATTTAAAATGCTATGTAAATAAATGTTACATTACAACATAAAAAATGTGTAAATATAAAGAGATTGCAAACAGAAATACACACAAAAAAATACACATAAGATTTATCAATAATGATTTCACTCGGTCAAAATTTCCTAACTTATCATACCGTGGTATTAATAAGTAAAATTCACGTTACCTTACATAAACTTGTGAAAACCTCTGTAAATCACTTGCTGCAGCTGCGTTAACACAACACTCACTTTTTTTACCAGGCGCCATTACAAACTAAATAACTTTACTAAATTCAGATCTCAAAAGTTAATGCTAATACGTGACCACAAAACACAATGTTAAAAGTAATCTCTTTTTAAGAACGAGATAGAGAGAGAGACGGAACGAACTATCTGGTCTCAGAAATCAGAATGAAACAAATTTTAGAATTCCAGTAACACGTGAAACAATTACATGATGTCATTAAAGCATTTTGGGTGCGAGATACAAAAAAGTTCAAGAAGCAGGGAGGTGACATCGTTAAAACATTTTGGGTGCGAGATAGCATGGAGAAATTTCTAGAAGGAAAATGACGTCATCCTAGCAAAAACGTTTTGAATGCAATCTTACAAAACATGGTGTAATTGATCAAGACACGTATTTTTTCTCTCAAAGTGGCGTACGTGACTTGAACATGTAACAACGTGAAATCACTCGTCTTGAGCTTGTATGGGACGAATCAACATTTGTTATCCAAACCTGTCATCACGACCCAAAACAAAGCATTCTCTCTTATCTCAACTGATGACAATTGAAATGATACATGTCTTTGCTGGACACACACGTGTTCATATACTACGCTTTTACCAAGAAAGATATTATTCATTCTAAACTACGTTACTATTAAAATTGTATTATCAATTCTAAATTACGCTATTAAGTTACTTAATCATTAGTTCTTTTGCGATCTGATGCCAAACTAAATATGACACTTGAACAATCATTATCATTACACAAATGGGTGTTACAGATTAATACACACATAAAACAAAGCCACTCCAACATCTTCTAAAAACATAACTGACACCTCACACAACTCGAACTGTTGACCTACCCACCCAGTTTTCCTCGCTGCTGGGAGAAAGGGACCTGGGGATTTGGTAACATGTACACATTCGCTACCGGGGTCTAAGTGATGTCAGGCAGGGCAGCCGATCGAGGCTACAGCCTACCCCACCACCAAATCAAAGTCGTTCAAAAGAAGGCATCATGCTTACCCCTTATAAAAATGGGAAAAAGCATGTTCAAAACAAAAAGAATATATATATATATATATATATATATATATATATATATATATATATATATATATATATATATATATATATATATATATATATATATATATATATAATATATATATATATATATATATATATATATATATATATATATATATATATATATATATATATATATATATATATATATATATTCTTTTGTTTTGAACATCTTTTTTCCCATTTTTATATGGGGTAAGCATGATATATATATATATATATATATATATATATATATATATATATATATATATATATATATATATATATATATATATATATATATATATATATATATATATATACACATACTGGGTGTTTCAAAATTAGAGCCCCGCCTCCACCCAACAAATGGAAAGTTATGAAGTTTTCTGCTATAGCCTCTCTCCAAGTACATTATTTCAAGTTTCTATTAAGCTATTCTTCATTTTACATTTCTTGTATTTTCAGACTGAGTGACGGAGTTAGATACAGCCATGGCTAACGACTCAGAGGAAATCAGATGGATTAACCAAATCCTGGCTATAACCTTCAGAGAGGCCAGGGATCCTGGTGCACCCTTCAT